>NC_046384.1:7145733-7340733 GCF_011125445.2 Fundulus heteroclitus
ATAAGTCCAAAGGTTTAGCTTGTGAACAGATTATTTAATGTCTCTGAGAACAAACTGGTTTTTCCAACATTTAGTCAGTTTCACACTGGATTTTTCTCCAATAGAAACCATCATCCACCAGATGCTCTGTACTGACTGCAAATAATTCATGCCTACTAGAGGAGAGATTTATAACTGAAGGTTTAAAGTAACTTTTCACAGTCTGGTCGTCATCTGTTGTAAGGAAATGTTAACTTCAGCAATAAATCAGAGTTATGTTACATTAGATCAGGGGTACTTCCTGTCATATTTCATCAGTCAACTGGTTCATATGGATAATAAAACCACAGTCAATGGAAAACAAGGTGTACAGTAAAATCATCATAAACTATATATAATTAAAATAATGTGCAATAGATTAGAATATAATATTTCAAATTATTGAATAAGTCATTTATTTCACTAACTAAATTTATTATGGGGGAAAAAAAACATTATATTTATTAACAAAGACTAATGATTTTTTTAAAGCCTTTTCTCTGTTAATTAGGTTTTTTCATCTCCAAAAAAAACAGCATTTAAGTTTAGAATATCATATCATACCAGAAAATGATAACATTTTCATGCAGAAATGGAGTTAATGAAAAGTATGTTTTACATCGGTTTAAAGGTACTTTTAATCTGACAAACGAAATGTATAATCTAATTTATTGAATGTGGCTGTATATCCGACTTTTGAAGGACTTTTAAAGTTATCTCAATAATTCAGTATTATATACTGAATATAAACTATATATAGTTTTTGTTTTCATTTTGTTATACTCCAGGGTCATGCCGTATTTAGTTAATCATTTTTGTGTGTGTTTGTACATTAAATAAGTAGATTATGTTTGTTTCAGTTTTGTCTACTTCAGATGATTATCCTCCCCAAGCCAGTTGTTAATTAGCAGATCCCACTCACCTGGTTGTGGGCAGTTTCTCTAAATTAGCATTTGTATTTAAGATCAGAGTTTTCATCTCTTCATTGTCACGTCAACCATTTTTCCTCTCTGTTCCTGATATCCTGTGGTTTTTGTAACTACACTAAAATATTATAGTCTCCATTATGGACCTACCAATGTCTTGCTGCCGCTTAGATCCTACACCACAAACCGTGACAGTATTTAAAGTAACTTTTCACAGTCTGGTCATCATCTTTTGTAAGGAAATTGTTAGCTTAAGCAATAAATCTGAGTTATTTCTATTAGCTCCAGGGGTGTTTTCTGTAATATTTCAGCAGTCAATTGTTTCATATGGAGAATAAAACAACAATTAATCGAAAACAAGGTGTACAGTAATATATAATTACAGTTATGCTCAATAAATTAGAATATAATTGAAGGGTTGACTAATTTCAGTAACTCAATTCCTTAAGGGAAACACATTACAGAGATTATCACAGACTGATGTTTTAAAGCATTTTTTCTGGTAATTGTGATTTCCCCCCCCACCCCACCCCACCCCAACTTCAGCTAATAAAAACCTAGCATTTAAGTTCAGAATGTCACGTCAGATCAAAAAAAGCTTAACTTTTCATGCAGAAATGGGGGCTTGATAGAAAAAAAGTATGTTGAAAACCGGCTTAAAGGTTGTTTTTTGTCAATAGGTACTTTGAATCTGACAAACGAGCGTCTTAGAAATGTATATTTTAGTTTAATGAATTTGACTTTATATCTGACTTTGGAGGATTTTTTAAATTCAGCACAACTGCAATAATTAAACTGACATCTAGTAGTCAAGCACATAAATATGAAAAGGTTTGTTTACATCTCTGAGAGAAAGCAGAAGGGTCAAAGGTTATGTATGAAAGTGAAGGAGCTAAATGACTGGAGCTGACTGCAGTCCTGCTCTCTTCATACAGTTTTGTTCAACAAACCTTTTATTTCTTTTTACCCAGAACTCTGGTTCACCAGAGGAGGGCCAGTCTGAAAGGTAATGTTGGTCAACTCCAGCTGCACGTCAGAATCAACCTTTTCTGAACTAGTTTAACAAGTCTCTGCCTGATATTTGTTTGCAGTGATCCTAAATCAGACAACGAAGAAGAAGACCAAGGTATGAACTTTGTTGTTGTTACCTGAACACATCAGAAGATAAACTGACCATGTGCATCATTACAGGAATGATGCACATGGTCAGTTTTCACGTGATAAGTAGATTTAGATTTCCATGTTCATTTTTAAAAAAACATCAGCACTTTCTTGGCCTCCACGCTTTAAAAAAAAAAAAAAAAAAGCTTAGGTTAAGGAGGATGATATCAACTCAGCTTTTGTTTCCTGTATGTGAAGGACCTTATGACAGCGATGGAAGAGTGGACAGCAAAACAGATTACTCTGATGATGGACAGGTAAACACGCTGCAGGTTTTCTTAAGTGTCACTTTTTCCCTGAAGGTTGAACATTTTATGACACATTTTTGTGCCACACATCAATAGCTTTTGAGAACTTGAAGAAAGTCAGGTCTTCTATCATTGCGCCGTAGCTCAGAAGAACACAGTAAAATGTTTGATGTGAGGTTTAGCTAACAGAGCAGGGAAGGAAACTCAAACATACATCTCTCCAGATCCCTTCTCCAGTCTCCCTGAGGGTTCCCGAACAGTTCCAGGGTCCAAAGGGACATTTTTGCTCTCCAGTAGGTTCTGGGTGTTTCTCTCAGTCTCCTACTGGTGAAACAATCCTGTAAAAAAAAAAAAAAACTCTAAATTATGGAGTCCTGTAGGAAATCCAAAGATTCCCAAACCCTACTGATTTCTCACATCAGTAATCTACAAAGAGTTGCCAAGTTATACATGGTCAGACTGCATGTGTTCAACCAGTGATTAACATCAATAAGTCCAAAGGCTTAGCTTGTGAACAGATCATTTATTATCTCTGAGAATATACCGTCTGTTTCAGCATTTAGTCAGTTTCACACTGGATTTCAATTCAGGTGTCAGAAGAAGTTTCTTCTGATAACTAAAGGTTTAAAGTAACTAATGACAGCCTGGTCGTCATCTTTGTAAGGAAATGGTTAACTTAAGCAATAAATTTGATTGATTTTGTCATATTTCATCAGTCAACTGGTTCATATGGAAACAAAAAGACCAAAATCAATGGAAAACAGTCACACAGTAGGTATAAAGTAAAATCATCTCAAAACATTAAAATATTTTTATCTGACTATGGAGGATTTTTAGATTTATCTCAATTCTGAATTGCTTAAACTAAAATCAAATGGTTAAAAACATGAATAAGAAAAAGTTTGTTTACCTCTAAGAGACCTAGAAAATATTTTTGACAAATCAGATCTTTGTCATTCAGTCTTAGAGCAATGGCACAATTTGTGTGAAAGGTTAAAACATTCATCCACTTGACAAAAAAGAGCCTGTTTCTTAGAGAAAATTCTGTATTTTGTTTTTGAATGAAGAAAATCCTAATTTGTGTTTGTTTTTTCTCCTTAATCAGTACTACTCTGAGTGAACGGACTAAACACCAGCTGGACATCTTCACACAGTCGCTAGGAGACAAGAAGAAACAGGAAAAGCTGTGTCCTCATTTGAGAAGCTCAATGAAAGCTAAATATGAGAAAAAATTTATCAAGCTAAATAATCAAGTCTTCTTACAACCTGTAGCGATTTTTATTTACTGTTATTTGGTGTTTTCTTTATGTTTGCTGAATGAGTCCAAAAAGCATTAAATTTACAAAGCATCTCAGATGACCTGCTTTGTAAATCACGCTGCAGCCTTCATGGGGGGAAAAGTGTTGAATCAATGTTTTTTTCTAGACTTTTGGGATATTCTGTTTATTATTTCTGACAAAATGATTCATGCTTTTAACATAAACATCTTGTTAGTGTTTAAAGATGTTCTGTAGGGGGTATAAGGAGCTGATACATGGAGTGGAGAGGTCAGATCATCAGCGTAGAAACAAACACAAACCTTGTCAGGAACCTTAGTTTTAAAATAGTAAATTTTAAACATGATGGACAGATCAGTGTAGCAGTGAAATCCAGCTTTTTTCATCGGAGGCTAAAATAAAAGCATCCAGCAGAAAGATGATTTTAAAACAGAAACCCATGCCTTTGTTACAACTCAGCTGAATTACCGTAACTCTTTGCACCTTGGAGTGAGTAAATCATCACGGCAGATCAGGCGTTTGCTCTTGAATTATGGACCACTTTACTGCTGCAAACTAAAAAAAAAAAAAAAAAAAAAAACTCTCCACTGAATATTTTAAATCTGCTCTAAATGCCGACCTCTTCTCCTTGGATTTAGATTGTTAATTGATTTTTATTTTCTTTCTATCTTTTGTTGTATTTTGATCTTGCCACCTTTACTTTGATTTTATTTCTACATTTAATCAATTCATTTTGTTTTAAATTCTAATGTTTCATTCATTTACATTAACCAGTCTTTTTGTTCAGAGCCCTTTTTCAGTGCTTGCTGTTTTAAAAGGGCTTTATAAATTAAGTTGGCTCTACTTTTAATACACAATCTAGCAACCGGGGCTCCATCCAAATACCCTTAATATTTGCTCCTAGTCTCGGGTTCCTCGACTCTGTGGGGAGCAAAAGAGCTTCGGAGTGCTGTGCCAATTTCGGACAGTCTTTAACTCCAACGTCATTACATGACGTGAGTCATATCCAGGCCTACAGCTTTCCAAAAATTAACTACAAGGATCACACTCTCTTCTCTGGGGACATTTCCTTAATTTGCGGCGGTGGGCTGTGCTTAATCGTCATGTCACAAAAAGAATTGTGGGATTCCTTATATCTCCTTAGTGCCAGTAAGGGATATCATGAGGTTCCTATGCTAAATTAAACCTGTATGCATGAGGAAGCATACAGACTCCTTTTCCTACCTGCTTCCTTACTGACTGCACTATTCAGACAGCACTAATCATGGCAACCGCTGATGCATTTCTGCTTTGGCTAAACCAGGGGTGTCAAACTCATTTTGGTTAAGGGGTCGCATTCAGCTTAATCTGATCTCAAGAGGGCCACACGAGTAAACTCATTGCAAGATTAAATAGAACTAATAAATGTGGACTTGTTGTTGATTTTTATATTAAGTTAATTTCACTTTTACACAATATATTATGAATAACCTCAGCGTTTTTAAGAAAAGTATGTGCAATTTCAACAATACTTTTACTCAGTTAAACATTTACTTGTGCATTATGCATAAGAACTGATCACAGTTCACATTTTTTGGAACTTAAAAACACTGTCCTGCATGACAAAATACATCAAACAGATACAAATTAAGAAATTATTTAAATTTTTCCACACCTGAAGTTTAATCTGCTAATTAAAACACAGCGCCCCTCGTGGACAATATAGGAACTGCATATTTTCAATTAAACAAAGTACATGTTTTTTTTCAATAATTGTTTTATCATTCTCTTCCTTTTATCTTGTCCACTTGTGAAAGTCAAATCTGATGAGCTCTTTGTGGCATCTTATTGCCACATTGCCAGACAGGACACTGGAAAAAAAAAAAAAAAATTCTTTTTTTTTATAATGATAATGCATTTGGCCACAGGGCCGGACTAAATTGTTCGGCGGGCCGGATCCGGCCCGCGGGCCGTATGTTTAACACCCCTGGGCTAAAGAGTCCTTGCTCTATAAGGGTAGAGAGGCACAGCAGAGGCAAGCAGGGTGGGGTCAGCTGAGGGTAGCATAAGGTGGAGTGGGTGAGATTCTTTCAGCCTGCTGGCTATGATTGTTCTCAACAGAAATGTACAAGCTCATAATGATCTACACTTGAGAGAAATAATTTGTCTTCTGCTTCACACCAACTCTCGGTTTGAAACAAATCTGAATAAAGACTGTCTACCAGTGACTGGACTGACTGAGTGAATTTATTCTTTGTTTCAATCACTTTAAACCTGCCTTTAAACTAAGAAGGATGTAATTTATTTTGCCAGAGGGAAGAATCAAGCCTTGAACTGATGCTAACGTCAGATTGAAAGTGTGAATGTTTAGCAGACTAAATGTGTTTATTGGTTTAGACACCAGTTAGAGTCACCTGAAAAAGATGAACAAAACTCTTCCTTAGAGACTTAGATTTTTCATTTTTGTATTTTTGTTCTCCCTTGAGGATCAGCTCTATAATGAGTGAGGAGACATCAGGCAACAATTTGCAGGGGGAATCAATTCATTCCCATCTGAGCTGCACAGAGGAGCCTGTTCAACAGTGATGCACCAACTGGCCACAATGCCAGTTGTCCTTATTGCCCATTAATAGAACCAAAATGAAAGAAATATGCATGAACTATTTCTCTCCTCCACCTCTCCCTGCAATCGTTAAATAGATTGACATCCAGTGGAAGGGGTGCAGGAATACAAGTACCTGGGCACAAGGATCTATCTATCTATCTATCTATCTATCTATCTATCTATCTATGGAAGGACAAATACTGACTTTTCAGTCCTGGGGTGAGACAGTGTGCAGAAGATGAATTATATCCAACCTTTGCAGTTGCTTTTTTTATTCTATCCTCACTTTTTTCTTCTTAGACTGAGACAGACTTTGTCATTTAACTGCACATTCACAATGTACATTTGGTTTAAATTTCAATGCAATTCTCTGACTGAATTCAAATTATAAAATAGAAAAATGATAAATATTCCTTTGCTGGGACTGGAGGCTTCTGAACATAGGTCACATGCTCCACTCCTCTGGCACCACAGCACAGAGTCGTTGGCTTTTTAAAGTATAAAGTCCTGATTTAGGCTCACTGTCAAATTGCTGCATTTTAACTTCAGTTTTTGCTCTAGTTTATTTCTTTTTTCAGCAAGGTTTTAGACACCTTTTTAATTCTATGAAGTTATCTACCAGTCTGGTCGTCATCTGTTGTAAGGAACACATAATACCAGTCAGCTATTATTTCTTGTGGCAAACAAATTGGTCTCAGGGGAACTAATAAAGTAATAAAGAAAAGCAAAATGTAAAGTTAAAGAAATAAGTAATATTGACTCCTAGTGTTTCAAATCAGAACAACACATACAACAGCAGCCAGTGCCGTTTCATAATGATCCATTGCTACTGTGAAAACTGCACTGTTACGACCCAACTCATTTAACCAGATGTAAATGGTTTTGTTAGTGATTTATTGTTCTGTGTTTTAGGCTTTGCCAAAATAAATACAAAAAGCAGTTTACTCCAAGTACAAACCACCAAGAAAGCTATAAAATAGAGCTTATAAAAAATAAACAGACAGCTCCAAAGCTGCAATAAAACTCATTTGCCAATCTTAACTACCAGGTTTTCCTGCACGTGCTTAGCAAAGAAAGAAATAATTAAACAAAACAAGTTCAAAGCATTTTCCACACACCCAAGAAACAAGGATAGCTGCTACCATCAAATCAAATCAGCCAGCAAATCATGAGGTTTCAACTGCACAGCATCATGGGAAACAAACATGGCCTCTGGCCATAACACCCACTGACTTTGTACTTACACAGTGTTGGTATATAATTGTTAGAGATTTTTATTTATTTATTTATTTATTATTTTATTTTCTCTGTCTATATTTTCTTTTTTCTTCTTTTTGTTCTTGTTTTTCTTTTTGAACAAGAACGTATAAGAAGATGAAGCAGGAGGACTTTTTAGTTTTAATCAGTTAACATCTCTGTTTGAGCAAATTAGCAAATAATTACATGTATTGCATAAAAAGATTATTCTCGTTGTCTGACATTAAGCCAGATGAAAGGTTCCCTGTTTCAGGCCAGCTCACTGCCTCCTACAGTAAAGATGTCATGTTCACTTCAACCATTCACCTAGCAGTTGCTTTTTTTTTTTTATTAACATTTTATTGAGTGTATTTCAAAAAAATAAAAAAATAAAAATGTATACATCCATCATATCCATTTCTGACATAGACTTAACATAGCCAAATTAACTTCACAACCTTCCATACACGAGCTAGGTGACAGTTATGCTTCAGGTAATCTTACTATTTTGTCCTGACTCGCATACCTTCATGTAGAAAGAGAAAAACTCCCTCCCCCTCCTCCTTAATCATGGATATGTCTACAAATGTTCATTCCGATAGAAATACACTTTTTTTTATCTTAAAAGAAAAACAAGACAAAACAAGAAAAAACACCCAAAGAAAAGAAACCAAAACTGTACAACAACACTAACTATGTGGCACTAAGAGGTTTAGCAGTTGCTTTTTATTGCTTCTAAAGTGAAGTTTATTTCTTGACCTTGTCCTTTTAAGTTTTAGGCAGTTGTGCTTTCTGCACTTTATTTCTACGCAACTGTGCAGATCTAATTATATCCCCTGGTTGTATTTATACTAATGCAATCTCACTGGACTTTATCTCATAAATCAGTTATCTAAATAAATTGATGAGACTATTTTAAGTCTTTAATTATTTAAGACTATACTGCCCCCTTGTGGATTTGGTGTTTACTCTTTCACAATGTAGCAATTAGACAAAGGTGGGTGTAATTATTATATAAAGATGTACATTATACATAAGCAGGCTATATTTTAACATTTCTTGTTGAGAGTTTGTTATTTTATCCCAGTGCGGTTTGTAAGTGGAGAATGTTCAGCCCTGTAACAAATTATTTCCATATTTTCACCTCTACTGTATATTGACGCTATAATTACTGATATTTAAACATTATCAAACCTGGCTATTGTCATATTCTTTTTTAAGTTGCTCTATACTTCTATATAAATTAATATTGCAGTGGGTAATATTTAATATTCATCATACAACACTGTCATGTGCGTGATTTATATTTTATTAATTTTATACTGAGTTGTATCTTAGCTGTTTCCTTCTATTTTTCCACGCAGGTGTTTTCTGTTGTGATGCTTATATTCTAATGTTGCTTCCTTTTAAAGTCTTTAAAATTTTTAACATTTTTTATTGTTTGTGTACAAGAAATCTGGAGTGACCGATGAAGTGTGTCCTGCTAAACTCATCTTCTTGTGGCTCTCTAGTGTTAGTTAATTATTCTCGATCAACCTGTCTTCGCCTTGGCTTTTTCTGTCCATACCAAGGCGGAGGGCATCCTGTGCCCTCATCAATGTTTGCATTCTCGTCAGCAGCAGACCTTCCTTCAACGTGAAGGGCAGCTGTTGTGAAACCCAGTCTCTAATCCTTGTCTGTGGATGCAAAATGGCCAGTATCTTTGCCAAAATCAAGTCCTTTTGATGTCGCATTCTCCAATTTAAACATTATCCATCCTTTCCATCTGTAGAGTAGCTTCAATTAATCCAAACAAAATTAAAGTAAGACAATCACTCACAATCTTCTCCGCCACAGTGTTTTTCTCTAAAAACGAGTCAGAAAGTGTGTTTTACCGCCTCCAGGCTGAATCCTTGCCAATCTTAATAAACAGAATAGTATGGGCTCCATACTCCTGGTGTACTGCCCACAGGATCCCCTGAGGGACACGGTCAAATGCCTTCTCCAAGTCTATGTAGACTGGTTTTAGGCAAACTCCCATGCACCCTCCAGTGTGTAGAGCTGGACCAGTGCTCCACGACCAGGATATAAACCACACTGTTCTTCCTGAATCCAAGGTTCAACTATCCAATAGACCCTCTTTTCCAGAACCTCCGAATAGGAACCTCTTCTCTGTCTACTCTTTATTCCCTCCTGTTGACCTACTTTAATCCTGATTTAAAAAATATACACTTAGCAGATCACTTCTTAGGTATGTGTCCATGCTACATTGTATCATTGTGTGGCATAAACATTTCGTTTTGACACTTTTCTGTCTCTCAGCACAGCCTTGCTTCGGCCACCCCGCCCACATGGGTGGTTTTCTGCTACAGCACATTCTGTTGTAGCAGAAAACCTCCCAAAATTAACTCAATCAGTCAGACCCCTAGTGAACCTAGTGACAAGGGGAAGCTGGAATCGAACCCATAACAACTACTTAACCCATCAAGCCAAAGCCGTCCACTATTTTTTAAGTTGCTTACTAGTCTTTGCTGTTCAGGAATGCAAAGTTGAGGGCACACCTACATGCATGTGCCCTTTGCCACAAATAAAGTAAATTTTCTGTGCTACCACATAAATTCCTGTTATGCTTTTGACTCTTGTAGCCATCTGTGGGGGTTAAACTTGTTTTATTTGACTAGTTTTCTGCCATCGTTTCTTAGTGAAGTTCAAATGCCTTCAGAAATTTAATGTAAGTCGTTTGTGTTTCTCTTAAATGACCTTGGACATATTTCAGCTTGCTTTTCCTGACTTTGTTTCTTCATTGCTTGCATACCTCAGTTTGTGCGTTGGGTGAGCTGTCAGTCAGACGGCCTCACATTTGACACCACAAGACACTTTGCTATATGGAGGAGTTCCTGGTCGATACAATGTCCTAAAGCTGTGAAGAAATATGTAGACCTGAAACTAACAATCACAGTGAACTCAAAAAGAAACTGATGAAAAATTAAATAAGGAAAATTATTTTTGTGAGGTCGGCAGAAATCAATGATAATTTCTAGAATAATGTCTCCAATGGTGTTATTTTTTGCTTGTTTGGTTGTTTGTTTTGTTTCTTTGGATGAGTAAATAATATCCGGCCTCGGTGGAGATGGTAGAGGGCAGGGCTGAGCACACAGTTATGCTGTACCATTGTTCACAGTTATGGTGTCAGAAGTCAGGTTCCCCACCCATGTGGACCAAGATGCAGAGTAACAGGATTGGAGTAAAAAAACAAAAATCAAAGAGCATATCAGCAAAATCTCTTTACCCTAAAAAAGCATGATGGTTGTGGGCTGATAATCTGTGTTTGCTTTTCCTCCAGAGGACCTGGGAACCTTACATCTGCGGAGTGAACTCAACACAAAACATTCTGGAGTCAAATATGAAGACATCTAAGATTGGAAGTTTAGATTAGTCAAACAAGCAATGAAGCAATACTTTAATAAAGAATGGGCAAAAAGCATTTGATAAAGATTGAGAAAGATTTGGTTGCTAAAGCTACACGCTTTGGTTGGAAAAGTTGTCGACAAACTGGAATGCCAAGGCTGAGTGGTGTCTTAGAAACGTGTCTGTGACAAAGAGAAGATAAAGTATCTTTTTTGTTTTTCAAGTATTTTCACTTCCTGCTGTACGTGAGAAACCGGCTAAACATATCATGTCTTACACGTTTAGGAGTATGCTCTAATTCACACACCAACACGCTTTTTCTATCTCTTGTGCAATTTTGAAGTGAAAGTGAAAATCTGACTTGTTCAGGGGTGTGACCAACGTCTATCTGCATAAAAGAACACAAGAATCCAGAGCGGGATCATCTGGCCGAAAGCTGGGACATCACTCTGCAGTTTCTCCTACTCCAACCAACAAACGGTAAGCTGGGAAACTTTCCTCTCATCCATCCACTTTCAGGGAATTTTAAATAATGAAGTCTGAAAGTCACCAATGTCTGGTTCTGCTTGACTCCACGATTGGCTTCCTGCCAATTCTCAACCTTCAGGTGCATTGTTATAAACTGGAAAATGTTATTAAGCAAAATGAAGATGCATTATGAGTTGTCTTCTTCCAGTACATCTATTAATTCACATACATTTATAAATTAAACATATCATTTTGACCTAAACCACAGAATGTTGCGTTTTTACATAATACAGGTCTGAAAAATTACTCCAGCAGTACTACTTTCACAGTCTCATGGTATTTTGTAGCTTTCTGACCCACAGGCATAGAAACTCTCAGGAGACACAAGGCGGAGTTCGCTTTAAGAATAGTTACTGAAAGGATGAACACTGGTATTGACAGGTCTGGGGAAGGGTCAGGAACTGGGAAACAGAGGACAACGGGAGAAGAGGAGATGTCTGCATAGAAACAGGAGATTAACTTGTTGACGTGAGAGAGAGTGGGTCTTACTTAGATTTAGCTAAAGGTCAGCCAAGGAGGAGTGTTGTAGGTCCAAGGCACCTGGCTTAGGTATTTTCCATGAATTCCACCGGGCCGTACTGTACTCAAAACGTGCGCATTGAGGGTTTTTAACGGGCCTTTTTAACCTACCCGGACAGTTTTTTTCACCCTCTCTCAGGATATGGTGTGGTTTTATCATGTAGAGTAAAACTTTCAAGTCAGCCAACTGCTAGTAAGGGATTGGCCATGAGTGTGGACAGCCGGCCAGCCAGCCAACAGTGGAGCAAGAGGGAAAAACAAAAATTCCATTGGATATGTTTTACGCAAATGTCAAGGATTCATATGTTTCTAAATCAAGACCTTCTCTGGGTAAATCAGATCACAACCTTGTGTTTCTCTGCTCAGATTATAAACCCCTTGTCAAGAGACTACCTGTAACGAAAAGGGCTGTGAGAACACACAGGGTTGTTTTGAAACTACCAATTGGATTTCTCTTTGCAAGCTACATGGAGAGGACATAAATGCCACGACTGAGCGTGTGACCGACTGTATGTAGTTCTGTGTGGACAGCACCATTCCCACCAGAACAGTAAGATGCTTCCCTAATAACGAACCCTGTTTTATGAAGGTTTGGGAGAGATAGGCGACACACAAATAAAAACACAAACACTGCTTCTGCTAGAATAATAGTGCCCATATTTATTACTCCCCACAAAATACAGCAAACAAACAGCAAGCACTTCTCAAACACTACTTCTGCTAGAATAACTATATCCTTCATTATTCCCCACAGAATATAGCAAAGTAGCAAGCATTAAAGCCGACAAGCTTTCAAACAGACGTGATCTTACCCTCGGCACAGGACTGGGAAACCGGGTCAGTCCGGATTAGAGCGACATCAACGCGGCCGGGCGTCCACAAACCCACGGCAGGCTTCATCGACTGAGGGCGGTTCCCTCCTTTTTATACTAATAAACAAAGTATCAGATGGAAGCGACAGTGGCCAGTTCTCTCTCCCAGCAGATCTGTTCATCCTGTTTCCAAAACACGTTTCCAAAACAAAAACCGTTCCCAGCATCTCAGCATTGTGTGAAGCAAAATAACATTGCGAACTCAGAATACAAATATAAGCAAAATAAGGAATACAGAGATTGAATCAGTCTTTCACACAACACATTGTCATAAGTTCCCATGGTTTTATGTGAGAAACATAATTACAGGCAAAACTCAGAGCACGAGCATATATGTTGCTCTTAGTTTATGTGAACTCAAAAACAAGTAATATAAGTGAAACAAGTTATATAACTGAGCAGGTTTTCCCATAATATATTGTCAAAGAGCAAAATAAATTTTTTGGTATATCAAACCCTGGATCACCAGTGACCTGAAGGAACTGTTGAACAAGAAATTAAGAGCCTTTAGGGTGTGAGACAGAGAGCTATTGCGTTTACAGAAGCAGCACAAGGTCAAGATCAGAGACAGCAAGGAGGTGTAAAGGAAGAAGCTGGAGAGGAAACTGCAGAGGAACCATATCAGAGATGTGTGGTCAGGGATGAAGAAGATCACAGGCTTCAAGCAGAAAGAGGGTTGGATCGAAGGAAGTCTGGAAATCAGAAACCAGATCAGGAGATGCTGCTGCTCCCTTCCCTCCCACTTTTCTGTTTCTTGAAGCCTGGTGAAGAGGCAGCTGAAGAAACTGAACTGGAACAAGGCTGCAGGTCCAGATGGGTTCAGCCCCAAAGTCCTGAAGGTCTATGCAGAGCAGCTCTGTGGGATTCTGTAGCACCTCTTCAACCTAAGCCTGAACCAAGAAGAGGTAGCACTAAAAAGCCTAAAAAGGCTCAACAACCTGATAAAGAAGGCTGGTTCTGTTCTGGGGACGAACGTGGAACCTCTGCAGATGAAGATGCAAAGAAGGATTTTGTATAAAATCAAGAAAATTATGGACAATCCTGAACATCCTTCTCATGACATTGTCATTGGAAAACAGTCTCTTCAGTCAAAGGTTTCTTCAGATTGGTTGTAAAAAGGAACCGCAACAGGAGATCTTTCCTGCCCACAGCCATCACCATCTATAATAACTCCTTGGAGTTGAACATTTAATTTCCCTTTGGTATAAATAAACTATTTTTCAATTGAGTTGAATTTGAATCACTTATTTCTTGGTTTATCATTGTTTCTCTTTCAGGGTAGCATATCCTTCAACATGGACCCAGGAAAGTCCTCCGATTCAGATGTAATGAAGGACCTGAATGTGCGCTTCGCCAAGTATATCAACGAGATTCGGTCCCTGGAGAAAAAGAACCGTACACTGCAGGTGGAGATTGACCTGATGCGAAGCGAAGCGGAAAAAAAATCTGCTCAGTTTGAGAAACGCTGCGCCAACTTAAATGCGCAGATCCAGAACCTGATAAAGGACAAATCTGATTTGGTTCAGCAGATCAACAGTCTGAACGAAAGGTAGGGGATATCACATTTTCATCCAAGTACAAAACACAAGATGTACTGTATTTCATTCAGACTTTAAGTGATAAACCAACACAAAGTAGTCCAGTGTGAAGCGGAAGTGAAATAGTTAGAAATTTCAATGATTCTTTTTTATTTGAAAACTGTTTAAGATAAGATAAGATAAGATAGAATGTATTGATCTCACAGTGGAGAAATTCACATGTCACATCGGCTCAATAATCAAAAGAAGGTGCCAAAAGGAGAAATAGGTGAATGAGGTATGTGGAGTTTCACAAAACCAAGATAGTTAGATAGACTGGGATTTTCCCCACATCCTGGCTGAATTCATCCTGGAAACAGTTTCACAAAAACAGTAACATAAATTACCATGAGGATTTATTCTGTGCAGCAAGCCTGCTCCCGACTAGGTTAATGACCAGGTATAGTTAATCCTGGAGCCTTATCTGTTCAGTCATTGGTCGAACTGATCAGAAACCAATGGGTTCTGATCAGTATGTCTGTTTCCATCATCAGTGTGTTTTGGTATTTTTTATGAGCCTGCATTAACATACCACTGATACACATTGGTATGTAGTCAAGTACTATCAGTATTTTAAAATGATGACTGTAACCTATACCATTGTTAACTTTAGAATTGTCCATGCGACCATTGTTTCTGTTCAGTTGTGAATTTGAAGACTGTTGTTCTAAGTTTGACAGAAAGTCCTTTAACAGACTATTGCATGTGTTGAAGGAAATTAAAATGGCTGATGAAGAAGCAAAGGTGTCAATAAAGTCCAGTGCGACACCATTTTCCAGAAAATCCTGCGACTCTAGAGAGCGCTGTTTTGGTGACTCTTCCAGAAAAAAACGTTTCCCTCAAGTGCATAAAATACACAATCTCACAGTCCCAAAAGAAAAAAAAAACTATACAAACCATAAGGCTTGGTTACTAAACAACTGTTAATAGCCTATTATGTTGTTTGACATGTTTTATCATTAATACGT
The DNA here is from genome assembly GCF_011125445.2 of Fundulus heteroclitus. Classification (NCBI taxonomy): domain Eukaryota; kingdom Metazoa; phylum Chordata; class Actinopteri; order Cyprinodontiformes; family Fundulidae; genus Fundulus; species Fundulus heteroclitus. The sequence continues at coordinate 7,161,035 of NC_046384.1, forward strand.
AATTCCATTGCACATCAGGTATCCTACATTAACTTCTTTCAATTTGTCTATTCTTAAAGTTTTAAACACAAATAGTTTTGTATTAATAATCAATGCCACTAATAAAATCTAATATGAGGGGAACTTTGTTTTACAAAGGCTGTCTGCTAAAAAGTTTCATCCCTCCACGCTTTTTCTAAAGGAATTATGGGAGGGTCTGCGAAACAGCACCCTCTAGAGTTACAAAATAGATCAGAGAAAATAGTTTAGCTCCAAACAAATGTGTTTTCCTTTATAACAGCGGCCATAGGGGCTCATCAGCCACCATCAAAATATGTTGCTTGTTTTGTTTACAGCAGACAGCCGGGGACAAGCATTTAAATGAGTTACTATCTGGCTTGACAGTGTCGCAGTTGCTGAGCCTGGCTTGGGTGTTGTGTGACGGGTAAAGCCAGGATGCACTGAACCTTGCTTTGGTGCTTATCATCGAATTCCAGATTTGGCTTTTAGACTTAGACTTAGACAACCTTGTCATTTTGTATGTACAGAGTGCATACAGAACAAAATTTCATTATATACGGTTTACGACAGTGTAATGGGATTGCTGGTGGAAAAAGGATAATATTACGATATAAAGTGCAGCAGTGATCAGATGTAACAATGCAGGAGAAAAACAGTGTGCAAAACAGTGTGCAGAAGAATGTTTAACCATTGTTTATGTGCAAAAATAATGCTCCAATAATGGTTTGTGAAACAGGCCTCAGGTGTGTGTTAGGCTCATGCCTGATGAACAATCTCTCCATCTACCCGGGTTTTTTGTATGTCATCTGCCACCCTGTTTATTTGTACCAGTTTGTTTACTGCATGCTAGTTTATATTCTTCTAGAGCACAAGTGTCAATCTCTAGGCCCGCGGGCCGAGTCTGGACCGTCAGGGCCATTAACTCGTCCCTCTAGAGCCAAAAAAGGCATATCACGTCGTAAAGTAGAGCCAAATATCCTTTTAAATTGTATAAAGTGGCTAAAACTGTGCCTCCTGTTGTGAAGGTTGATTTTTTTTTTTACTGTGGTAACAGCATCCCGCCACTAGATATCAGTTTTCCCACAACAAGTTAAAACAACTCAAAATTTCCAAAAAGAGAGAAAGTAATGCACAATGGTTTAAAGTGTAACTCACCCCAATGCGAAACACTGTATAAACTGGGCCTAAGGTGCTAATTTTAAGTTACTGTGAAATTTCTCACATTTTTATATGAACATAAATGAAATTATGAAATCAAACCCATCATCTATACACGTACAACCGGCCCTTTTAATGACGCTAAATTGGGCCAATGTAAAAATGAGTTTGACAGCCCTGGACAGGATGGAAGATATTTTGCTATTAATGACAAAAAAAGCAGTTTGGTTTTGATTCAGGATGTGGAAAATGCTTAATCCTACTGAATAGTTCAAAGGTTTATTCCGTAAACATAACGTTTAGTTAAACCACTCTTTTGAGACCTCAAGTGGATTTTACTGAAACAACCAGACATTTAGAGCAGGTTCAGGGTAGAAATAATTTGGCTGTGTAAAATAAAAACACATGTAATTGAAACCCTTCTTCTCTGTGTTGTTTGACCTGTAATTATGAATAAATAATAAATGTAAACATAATTCCTTGGTTTCTCTGTTATCCAGTTTGCTGAAAGAGGAGAAACAGAGAAAAGAAGCAGAACAAAGATTTATAGATTTACAAGACGTAAGTCCTGCACAGCACACGTTAAACACATTTTGTCTGTCGTCCATGAGAATATGTACACAAGGTTTTTTTTTTGTGCTTTGTTTTTTCATGTTACTTTGATGTATGCAATCCTATTTATAGTTTTAGCTTTCATTTAAAAGAATGGGGAAAAGTAAAATTAATATCTCTGCAATTTTCAGAGCCAGCTAGATTTGTTTTTTTACTTTAGTGCATGAGCCATTTATGTTAAAATGAAGTGAAATATGTTTTAAAAATTTAATAAGACTAATATTAACCAGTCATGGACTATATATCTAGTAATTCTTAAACAGTTTGGTTTCATTGATTGGAAATTATAAATGGAAACTAAAAAAAAGACATAATTTTATAATGTAAGTATTTGTGAGGAATCGTCCATCAGATAGGCTTTATCATTTAGATGTTTATGCGTCTGATTAAGTTTGGCCTCATTTTTACACTGTAAGTTTTAATCATTAACTTCTAGAATCATTGTTGATTGTTACAGGAGAAAGATACAGAAATCCAGGACCTGGAGTCGGAAATTTCAACCCTGAGTGAGCAGATCAGAAAAAAGGTTGTTACCCTTCTCTTTTTTTTCACAATCATCTCACTCGTCCTTTCATCAGATGTATTTTATACCTGGTTTTCACACCATTGGCAGTTGAAATCATATTTATATCATTGTTAGTTGAAAGTTGTTGCTATATTTGTCCGTATCCAAATCAAGAAAGGTTGAAGCTACAACAAAGCTGTTCACTCCTTAATTTAACAAGAAGAGCTTCAGCTACAATTTGCTGTTAATAGAACATGTCTGATTTTACTTGTTTCCTTACACAAATTTTCTATTAGCGCTGTACTTGATCAGCAGATCCAGAGTTCTGCTTTGATCATCTAGAAACTTGGCCATACCATTCAATATGATAGTTTTTCTGAAACTAGATGCAAAAAAAAAGGCCCCAATCTCGCCATGGTGAAGAATCTTTTAGAAAAATCCTGGATTTGAACTATGACCGGGATCACAGGCAAAATTAAACAAAAGCACAAACATCCCCAAAAAAATGTCTTGTCGACAACACTATCAGATTAATAATGAACTTTATTCGATTTTAAAAAAAAATTCTTTTCATTTTAAATTTTAACACCGTCAACACTCAAAGCTATGAAGAATCAAAAATGATGCATTCCCTCTGAAACCTTTCTGAGTTTCTTAGCAAAATAAACTAATTTACATTTAAGATACGCTGGTGTGTTTCTAAACAAAGTGCTTCAAATCTTAAAAGCAAATCCTTTAAAAACATTAATATTTTGACAGTTTTTTAAGGTTAATTTCACCAGATGTAAGGAAATAACGAAGGTAAACTGCAGATAATGTGTGACACATTAGATCTCATGTGTACTCATGCATTTTAGATTTGATTTTGAGATGCTTGCAATGGAATTTAAAATCCGTAATGGTCTTCGGCATATACACCAAGTAACCTAATCAGCATATTTCTGGATGGAGTAGCCTACTCAAAGAGAACTGGTATGGGGAGAACATGCCAACTCCTTGTAGAAAGGGATTTGAAGACTTTCTTGCACCATGACAGCAGTGCTAACGTCTGACTAACCCTTATACAGTCCGTTATGAAACCCAAACTTTTAAAAAAACAGATGTTCTAATCAAGGAAAATGTCTCAATTGGTGTCTAAAGTTTTATTAATCAATAAAACACATACATTCTTGGCACTTTCACTGCTTCACTGTCCTTCTTCAGACTAAGGAGCTGGAGACCTTGAAGACAGAAATTACTAGCAGCTCCGGTGACGCTGTTGATGGAAACACCTTGGAGGAGATTTTGTCAAAAGTTAGGGAAGAGGCTGAAAGAATTGCCGGGAACCACAATGATGCCGAGCTTAAAGAGCAACACAAAGCTAAGGTAAAACATTGGGATTTATCTCTTTGATATTAAAATGCACACTGCATTAAGTGAGCTAAAAGTAAATGAAAAAAATCAAATGAGCATATGTCCTTGATTTGAGGAGGTAAATAATATTATCTGCCGATATAATGAATATTTTGACCCCTAAAATAACATCTTTAGATATACTGCACTTGAAATAAGATGACGGAGATGAGCTGTTCCTAATTTAAGTGCAGAAATCTCATTCCATTCCCTGCTTGCCGGCTCAAATCAAGGACAAATACCCGCAATTCAAGAAAATGTTACTGTTAGATCCCTTTTTTCCAATGCATGATTGTACAGTTGAAAAAGAAAGGGGCAAATCAATACAATATTGATACAGACCAGACTATAAACTGTTGCAGCACTGAGGACTAACCCGAAGAGAATGTGTCTTTTAAATAAAGAGGATATCAGTAACTTTCAGCATTGCTGTTTGAACCTGCAGATTTTTACAATGTAAAAGCTCAATACATAGACTTGTTACCTGTTTTTAGACTTAGACTTTATTTATATTATATTATATTATATTTTAGACAACTTTATTTGTCATTTTGTATGTACAGAGTGCGTACAGAACAAATTTTTGTTTGCATACAGCTTGAAAAATTACAGTAAATTGCAGTAAATTACAGGATAAGGTGCATCAGTGACTTATGTAAACAATTGAAATGTAAACAATGTAAACAATGCAGGGGAAATAGACAGTGTGCGATCACAGTGTACAGGTGAGTATTATTAAAACCGTGCAATATACTAATGTGGTACAGAGTCCGTTTTGCGGCTTCAGCAGTTCCAGCAGTTCAATAGTCTGATGGCAACAGGGAAAAAGCTTTAGCAGAACCTGGTGGACCTGCAGCGGATGCTGCGGAACCTCTTCCTAGAGGGCAGCAGGGAGAACAGTCCATGGTGGGGGTGTGACACACACAGCGCTGAGATGAAATGTCCTTAATGGAGGGGAGAGGAGCCCCGATGATCCCTTCTGCTGTCCTCACCACTCTCCTCACGTTCTTCCAGTCGAAGGCACTGCAGCCTCCACACTACACAGAGAGACAGCTGGTCAGAATGCTCTCTATGGTGCTTCTGTAAAAGGTCTTGAGGATGGGCGGTGGCAGGGGGAGCAGAGGAGATGGCGTCCTCAGGGGAGCTGTTTCGTCGGTAGGCAAACTGGAACGGGTCGAATGTTGGGGGGAGACTGGAGACGATGTGTTCCTTTACCAGCTTTTCAATGCACTTCATTATGACGGGAGTCAGTGCAACAGGCCGGTAGTCGTTACAGCAGGTGACTTGAGGTTTCTTCGGCACCGGAATGATGGAGGCAGACTTGAAGCATGCTGGTACTGTGGCTTGGTCCAGCGAGATGTTAAAAATGTCTGTGAGGACACCAGCCAGCTGATCTGCACACTCTTTGAGCCCCCGCCCAGGTATGTTGTCAGGACCTGAGGCCTTCCGTGGGTTGACTCTTCTCAGAGTCTTCCACATGTCGGCTGTGTCAAGGCGGAGGACCTCCTCTTCCTGATGGGGAACAGCTTTCACTGCTGGAGTGCTGTTTAGTGCCTCAAACCTCCCAAAGAAGTTATTTAGTCCATTGAGGAAGTCCGCATCAACTTCACCCACCGGGGGTGAGGGTGTGTTGTATTCAGTGATCGCCTGTATGCCTTTCCACATGCTCCTGGTGTCGCTGGCGTCATGGAAAAGCTCCTGGATTTTATTAGTGTGGTCCCGCTTTGCTAACCTGATGGCACAGTTCAAGTTGGCTCTCGATGTTTTCAGTGCCTCCTTATCACCAGACTTGAAGGCTGAGTTCCGTGCTCGACGGACGCACATTTATGTCGCAGATTTCAAGAATCTGCGACATAAATGTGAGGTTGGATGTATGTATTTATATTTCTAATATTTCTACAAAAAGAGTAGTCCCTTCAAACATGTTTTATTACAACAACCTTAAAATCCTGTCATGGAGAATGAACCTGTTGGGTTCAAAATGAAGTTGGATCCAACAGGTTAGTGTAAAAGTATATTGAGAGACATTGCTAAAGTTTACTTTTCCTTTCAGAGTTTATAAAGAACGTAATTGCTTATTCTCTCTCTCAAAACACAGATTAAAGAGCTAGAGGATCGTCACCAGGAAGATATTTCAAAAATGAAGAAATACATGGAGAGTTTGGAAACAAAGATAGCAAACCAATATCGGGACTTGAAACATTACGGCGAAAAGCACGAGAGACTGCAAAGTAATGAGATTTCGTTGAAAGCAGAAATCATTGCCTACAGGACTCTGCTGGAACTTGAAGAGAAGAGGTAATGTTTGAAAAGATCTGACAAACAATTTAAGTGTCCTGCAACATGTTTTATGATTTTACTTGGTGTTGCTCTTCTGCAGAGTCAAGTCAAACCCAAAAGACGTTATCGGAAAGCAATAAATGTGGTAAGTATCCAGCTAAACATCTGAACAAAACACCAAAAGAAGCTCTGACCCCACAGCTTAACAAATTAGTTATTTACAAGTAATCCCCCAAAAATCCTCCTATTACGACCCCCATGTTGGGTCTTGTTGGGTCATTCATGGAGCGACACGTCACTGCTTGCAGGCAAAACCTTCTGTTGTCCTAGTGTCCAGACAAGTTTGTGACCAGGAAGTGTACATTTATGAATGTGGCGAGAACAGTTAAAAGCACTGCAAACCACCGCACCTAAGCGCAGCAAAGGGGGGGTAGAACCAGCACCAGAAGGCCACGGCAGTCCCAGGCCACCAGGTACGAAGCGTTACTCCTTGGCAGCAATACACACCGCCCAGAGGTGAGTTGCACAGCCCCTGGGACAAAGAGACACAGGGGGAGACGCTGGGTACCGAAACTCCTTGACTCTGCCACACTGCCAACACTAGCCGTGTTGACAGAGCCAGGTACCAATCGGCACTAGTGGACCAGGGCCCGCCCCAACTCATGGGGCCGGGGTCAAATGGGGTGCGGGGCGTGGATCAGGACATGGGGTACTCCATGATCTCCTAGCTCCTGTCCTCGATCTACTGCCGGTCCGGTGGGTACAGGTACTGTGTGGGTGGTCTGTGGGTCTCTGACGGACAACACTCTACCTGGCTCGGTAGGGTGTTGTCTGTGCGGGTGCTCAGGCCATACCCCAGAGTGTTGGGCTCCCTGTCTGGTGGCCAGTGGCCCCTGGAGGTGTGCTGGGCTGGCTGAGGTCCATGAGGCCGTGAAGGAACTAAATGACCTGCAGCTACAGGCAATAGTCCTGAAACAGTTGCTTAAGCAAACTTCTATAAGACAAATCAGATGTTGCTTGTTTCTCCATTCCTCATTTTGTTTTGACCGAAGAGAATCCTGATTTTTCTTTGTTTCCCTCAATCAGCAGGATGGAGCAGGTGAAGCCCTAAAAAGAAACCTGCCCCGCCAACAAGTGACAAGAAGAAACAGACGTAAATGTGACCTCATGGAGCGAGCCAGGGAAAGAACATATGATTAAAAAAAAGATAAAGACGCATTATAACCTGTACTGATTGTGTTAATTTCCTCTGCTGTTATTTGGTTTTTTCCTTTGCCTTTGCTTGCTAGCTGTTTCCGTCTAATGGGTCCAACATGCATGAAATTTAAAAAGATCAATTGTTTTGGGAATCAGACCATCACATTCATGAGGAATAAGTTGCTTTACTCAATATTTATTTTATTCTAGATTGTTGGGATATGTGTGGTTTAGTCTGTAACTTTAAACAAAACTAACCTTTCGTGCATTGTGCCTATCCAAAGATTTCTGATGTTCTGAAGAAAATATGAAGGATAAGTCCCTTAGTTACATAATATGAACAACTAATATGAAGTAGTTGTTGACCAGCTTAAACACAAACACATGTAGAAGTAGGTTGTCCTCCATTTTGTTGTAATAGACATACACTGATTTTATTTCCTTAGTCTGACACATCTGTAATAAAATTGGTTACCTGTGATACCTGAACAGACTGACTGACTTTAATGTCCTGTGCTTCATTTTCATTTATGCAGAGTTGGTTAAAAACTGCATCTTTCTAAACTCAGAAGGATTTTCCTTATTTTGCAACAGCACAATGTTAATCCGTAAACTGCAGTTAACATTCTTCCATCCATTTTCTGACCTGCTTAATCCCTTATGAAGAAAAAAAAAGAGTTTAAGGGGGAACCGCGGAGTGATAAAGGTCAATAATCATATTTTAAAATGTATGTTAATGTTGTTTTTGTCATTTATGAAGTTAAACGTCAAACAAACGCGATTAACTGAAGTAATTACATTTTTCATGTAGCCCTTTGGCCGCCAGGGGGCGCACTGGACTGGCGCTGATGACGGAGCCATCAGTAGAGGCTGACGAGGATAATAATGATTAGAGGAGGAGGAGGAGGAGGCGATATCAGAGAGTTGTTGTTGTTGTTGTTTTAGGAGAGCCGAACCCCGTCTCAGAGGTTCTGTCGGGCCCAGCTGGACCCGAATCCCGCTGGGGACGAGAACTTTTAACATTTAATTGATGTCAAGTTAATGAAGTGAGAGAAGGTGATGCAGCTGGAGGCTGAGGTGGAGAAATGAAGCCGTCTAATGTTACATGAGCAGCAGCAGGTCGCTGTGAGTATGAAGCCTTAAAAAAAAAAGCACCAGGAGAAATTTCTAAGGCTTTTTTTTGTAGCTGTCACCATTTCTTTGTCTCTTTTTTTAAATTTACTTCAAGAGTTGTTGTTGAGAATTAAACTGCTTATTCTTATCGTTAATTGTATGTTTATTTATTAATTTATTCCTGCCAATAGTTATACAGCCAGGGTAGACACTAGAAAATAAATATCATCTAATACTGGTAATAAAATACGTCACCTTTAGTCCCATTCAGCCATAAACTTTAATGTGTTTTATTGGGATGTTATGTGGCAGGCCCATCACAAAAGCGATGCAGAATTGTTTTGATGGGAAATTAAGCATTTTAATTAAATATTTAATACAAATAAATCTGAAACATTTGATGTGCATAAAATAAATTGACATACATTGTAATTTATTATATACTTGTGTGTCCGAAATAAATATCACAATAATAAATAAATACAAAAGTGCCAGGACCATTCTGTAACGGGAGAGTATTTTATTCCTCTTCACTCTTTCAGCTTGAACTGGCCTTGATGGAGTCCATCGAAGCCCGCCATCATGGAGGCCGTCCATTACTCAGCTGACTTGGATGGACGGGACGGAGCAAGATGAGGAGCTGGTGGAGGTGCTGCTGCAGGGCAGAGCTCCGTGGGGCTTCACCCTGAGGGGGGGCACGGAGCACAGAGAGCCGCTCGTCATCACAAAGGTGCATTTGGCTTAGCTGTCAGAATACATCTAGAATGTCTTTATAGTTTCAGGTTTAATTTCAGCCCAATAGCTGGTGAAATGTGTCACATAAAGGTGGAAGAATAAACATTAAACAGAAAGTGCTTCAATCATAGCTGACAAGATCCTGAACTCAAGTATATCTTTAAAGATCCTCCTTTGTTTTAAACAAAAAAGGGAAAAAGCATAAAAAATAATCTTATTCAAGCAAATTATTAATCAAATCTACTAATTTGGTGAAGGGATACAAACGTGCTCGTGGTAATTGTGCATAGTGTAATACTAAGAAAACTAAATATTTTTCCCAGCCCCATACAGGCAAAAATTTTGCAATTTACACGAGACAAATTTATTTGTGAAGCACATTTCAGTACAAAGTCAAAGCAAAGTGCTTTACATGATTAAAATATAGGAAAATAAAACAGAATAAAAACAAGCTGGAATAAAATGTAGAAACAAAATCAAACATGGGAAAGTAGAAACTGTTTATTAGCGTTACCATTTGTACTTCCACTCGTCATAAACTTACGACTAATGTTATTCGTCACGGCATAAACGTTTGCCAGGCAAGGTTGTCCTTTTTCGTGCCGTAATCGTAGAGCTCTATTCGGATTATTGTGCGTATTCCTCTATATTCCCATTAAAAGCTGTAATGAACCCTATTTCTGTCAGAGATTAAGCCTCCGCGGACGGCTGCGAGGGAACAGTACCTCTCATCACCGCCTTTAAATATTGATCAGAGCGTCAGGTTGCCTCTTGAAAAGGGAAAAACCTTTGTTGTTTTCTTGTTCGTGTGAATCGAACCCCTTTCTTGGTGATTGAGAGCTCTGGAATAAAATATTGCAATTTTTTTACAAATTAAAAGCAAGAAGAAAGTTTAACCGTTAAAGAGCCATATCACAAACCCATTATACCTATGCTGAGTCCAGAAGAAGAGGAAATGTAGCTGCTGATCAAATGCATTGATGAGCTCATGATGATCAGTGTTTGCTCCTCTGTCTGTTAGCATCAGGCCCAGAAATCATCTAATACAAAATATCATTGATATCTATTATTCTGTGGAGGGGTAGAAGGACATTTCCAAATGATTAGAAGTTCATCAATCCACAAGGAACTGAATTCAGACCAAGGACGGAGCACAAAGCTCCTAGAAGTAACCCAAATAACCCAGAGCTTCGTCTCAGACCCTACAGGCCGTAGTTTATGTTTAAAGGTCAGAAGCCATGACGGGACATTTAGAGAAAGACTGAATGTGCATCGCTGGTTTGGACAATACCAGCTAAAGTTGCGTCTGAATGAAGGACAGAACTTCTAGAGCTATCTAGAGTCGTGTTTGGAGGACGGTGGTGGAGGGATGAGGACCTGGTGAGGACCTGCACACCTTTTGGTTCATGAACTCATTTTGTTTCTGTTGGGTCATCAACAGAACATCAATCCTAAAAACAGCAACTCAATCTAGAACAGAACGGCTGTAAAAGAAAAGAATGGAGGTGCTCCAGTGGCCTAGTCAAAGTCCAGATCTCTACCTAATTGGAACGATGTTTAAAGGCATACTATGCAACATTTTTCAGTTAATTAATGTGTTCCATACCGTTTTGGATGATTAAATGAGTCATTTCAGGTCGAACAAAGGTTTTCTCGGCCACCCTGGGGGTCTGTGGGGGAAATACCGCACTTGCAATTGCAAGAGCTCACGGCCCGCACACACAGAAGTCTCGCTTTACGGCGAGAACTCCATGTGTTTTTGCCCTGCTATTCACTATAAGAACCGCGTGTTAAAGTCAAATAAACATGCAAGCATATCGAGTTTTTTTTATTGTTATTATTATCATTATTATTATTTATTTTTTATAATGTTGGCGAGGCGGTAGCGTGAGTTTGGCGCCAAGATAGCGCTGCGGGAAGCTTGATGTTCATACCTTCACTGTGTTAGTCATTGTTTGTACTGCCGTTTTTTCCACTTTTCGTTGCGTTCGCCTGTCTGCTAAGCTCAAAACAACCGCGCCTGGCTTGACGGAGAAACCAGAACAGCTGAGCATCTTTATGACAGTGCACTTTTACTTTCACCCTCTGGGGGGAGCCTCGCTGGAAAATCAACCCCAGTTGCATAGTATACCTTTAAAGGAACAAGCATTTGCAAACCTAAATAAACGGAAGCGATGTTGGACATTAAAATTAGTCCAAATTGCTGCCCGATGATGCGAGAAGCGGAGAAGGAGTTACTGCTGCGGGTTGATGCTGCTAAAGGAGGTTCTGCCAGCAGCCGGATCAGGAAGTGGACCGTTTTTACAGGTGACGATGCCAAACAGGACCTTACTTACTAACTTGTTCCTGAGCCCGTTTGTCTCAGTTTAAACTGAAGTGTTCTGACCTGGAGAGTTTAGTCTGCAGCCATCTGAGCGTCTCCCGGGTCCAGGCTAAGGTTCTGCCACCGTCTCTACCCGCAGGTGGAGGACGGCAGCGCCGCGGCCCGCGTCCGTCTCCGCGCCGGCGACCGGATGGTGAGCGTGAACGCCGTTCCCCTCAGCGGCTCCCGGCAGGAGGCCATCTGCCTGGTGAAGGGCTCCCACAGGACCCTGGCCCTGGTGGTCCGGAGGTACCGGCGCTAAACACGCCTTTAAGTCCGCGTAGAGCCGAGGAGACGTTTGAAACCGACCCTTCCTCCCCGCGTTGACGCCTTTCCTGGCCGGTGTGCAGTTTGTTTGCCTTCCTCGTGTGAGGCGCAATACCCGTTTTAGATTAACTACCTCTGAGTCATCAAGGGGTCAGAGGTCAAAGACTGAGAGTTCTGAAAATAGATGAGAGAGAGAGAGAGAGAGAGAGAGAGAGAGAGAGAGAGAGGAGAGAGAGAGAGAGATAGAGTAGAAGCGACGAGAGATATGATAGGATAGCGCTCTTTATAGAGAGAGAGAGCGATCTCTCTCGCGTATAGAGTACAAGAAGCGATCGATAAGATAGGAGAGAGAGAGAGAGAGAGAGAGATGTTTTCTGCTTCAAATCAGGGCGAGGAGCCCAATTTGACTTTCAGGTCACAAAACGGAACTCAAACTCTTAACTCAAAAGGCAGTGAGTGCAGATTTTTTATTTATCCTTTATTTAACCAGGTTATACCCATTGAGATTAAAAATCTCTTTTGCAAGTGAGACCTGGCCAAGATAGGCATCAAAATTAAATCACATCATTACATACGCACAAAGACACACACATAAAAGCCAAACATGCACTTACAATGAAATCTTAATTAAAACAATGACATGTGAGGGAGTCCAACTCAAAGCTCAAAGATGGTTATTTTCAAGACTGTTTAAATGCATAGTTTTTCTTTCATGTGTTAATTTTAGCGGGGAAACAAGGGCTTGAAGTATTTGAAACATTTTTAATCAGCCAAGAGGCCCATAGTAACTCTGGAGGAGCTGCAGAGATCCAGAGCACATCTGGGGGACTCGGCTGATTAGTTATTAGTCACATCTGCCTTTTATCAAAGACTGGCAATGATTAAAGAGAGCCTCAGGAAGTCCGGTTTGTTACAAGACAAGTAGGAGACACAACAGAGGGAGCTTTGATCAGAGGAGATGAAAAACTGAGTTTTATGGTCTACGTGGAAAACTTCTGAACCTTGAAAATCAACCTGAATGCACCATTTCCAGGGTGAAGCACAGTGGTGGCAGAGTCATGGTTAGGTGATGCTTGTGCAGGGAATGTAAAGCTGGTTCATGGTGATGGTAAGATGGATGGAGCTAAATCCAGGACAAGTCTGGAGGAAAAGCTGCTACAGGCTGCAGAAGATCTGAGTCTGGGTGGAGGATCACCTTCCTGCAGGAGAACCGTCCTGAACCTACAGCCAGAGAAATTATGGGAGCAGATTCATGGGTTAGAGTGGCCTAGTCAAAGTTCAGACCTAAAGACGTGGGAGAATCTGTGGAAAGATGTGAAAACTGATTTTCTCCGTCCAGTCAGAAGCTCGTTTGCTAAGAACAATTGAAAATGTGTGAAATTGGCAGCAACAAGCAGCTGATCACAGAGAAAGGCACTTCTATAAACCAACAGGGATGAAATAAAAAGCATGGCACGCGTTTCAGGTTTTTATTTGTAACAAATGTCGAAACCCTTGCCTTACCTTGCCATTTTTTTTTTCTTCCACCTCACAATTTAAGCTCGACTTCTTGTTGTTCAGTCCTTTAAATTCCCAATAAACTGCAAACAAGTTTGTCGGCGCAACTGGACAAAAAGTTTCTGAAACCGACATTTGTTGATTTCTTCACTTTTTCACTTTTTTCCCTGCAGTTCTTCGGGTTCGCCGCTCACCTGTTGTAATTCCCTCCAAGCACGAGCAGACTCAAGTGGTTTTCCTTCACTGGTTTATTTGAAGTTGCTTTCGGTCTCTCCAAATCCACCGTGAAAACTAAAACAACGTTGACAAACATAAACATTAATGTGACAAATAATAACTTGCGGAGCACACAAAACAATAGTTACAGCAAACAAATACATAAATACCTCGTTGGCTGCATGCTGCACAAAAAAAAGGGAATTATTCCAAATCTTTAAGATGCTGTTTCCATAAACGTCTTTAGCATTAAACTTTACAAAAAAAAACCTTAATAACTCTTTCTCCCGCGAAAGCTCAAAAAACCTTTTTAGACTTCAAAATAAAAGCACATTCTCTATGTACTAGACCAGGGGTGTCAAACTCATTTTGGTTTAGGGGCTGCATTCAGCTTAATCTGATCTCAAGAGGGCCACACGAGTAAACTCATTGCAAGATTAAATAGAACTAATAAAAGTGGACTTGTTCATTTTTATATTAAGTTAATTTCACTTTTACACAATATATTATGAATAACCTCAGCGTTTTTAAGAAAAGTATGTGCAATTTCAACAATACTTTTACTCAGTTAAACATTTACTTGTGCATTATGCTTAAGAACTGATCACAGTGATTATACAGTGTTGAAAAACATTTATTCAAATTTTTTGGAACTTAAAAACACTGTCCTGCATGACAAAATACATCAAACAGATAAAAATTAAGAAATGATTTACATTTTTCCACACCTGAAGCTTAATCTGCTAATTAAAACACAGCGCCCCTCGTGGGCAATATAGGAACTGCATATTTTCAATTAAACGAAGTACATGTTGTTTTTCAATAATTGTTTTATCATTCTCTTCCTTTTATCTTGTCCACTTGTGAAAGTCAAATCTGATGAGCTCTTTGTGGCATCTTATTGCCACATTGCCAGACAGGACACTGGAAAAAAAAAATAATAATAATTTTTTTTCTCTTTTTTTTATAATGATAATGCATTTGGCCACAGGGCCGGACTAAATTGTTCGGCGGGCCGGATTCGGCCCACGGGCCGTATGTTTGACACCCCTGTACTAGACACTATAATATAAAACATATACAACTTAATGAATATTAACCGGAAAATCGCCTTTGAAAAAGGATAGAAAATTATATTTGATTATTACTACGTACAGTAAGCATAAATGCAGCAATTACACCTGTTGCTTGTTTGTAAAAAGCCCCTTTTTCTGCAGCTCAGTGGGGCTTTAAAGTCTCTGTCATCCCACAGGCTTTTCGATAAGAATAACCTCTTTAACTGCTTCCTAAGACCTTTTTCACGACATGCCGCTCTGCCGTCCCGTTCCAGGAGGAGTCACACACACAGATCCCCGCCGGCGAATGGCACCAGGGTCTTAGGGCCTGAATCCAATTACTGGTTGTAAAGCCTCGGGGCGTGAGCCGAGTCCACGGGGAGAGAGAGAGGGGGGTCCTGTTGACGTGGGAACGGTTGATCTGAGGCGGGCTGGAGAGAAAACGGCGGGCCGGGAGCGAGAGCGGAGAAGTTCAGAGCAGATCTGAGAGGTGGTCGGGTTTCTGTGGGCGCTCCCTGGGCTTCATGAGGCCCACCCCCCGGTCCAGCAGGAGTGGTACGGCCCACGTTGCCTAGGTGAGCTGACACTGCTTAGTGGGATAGGCGGTATCAGCAGAGGGATCATTGTTTTCCAGGGGCTTTGGCTCAGAGTGGGCGCTCCTGTGTGTGTTTCTCTCTCTCTCTCTGGACATGTCTGCTCGCAGAAGATAAGGACAAGAGTCGCCGTCCCAGGTACTTCCTCTGTTCCTCCTCCGTCAGCTCTGTTTGTTTCATCAGCTGCTTGGATTAGATCACTGGAGCTCTGAATCAGAAGACAACAGCAGGTTTCTCTCATGGCTGTGAGCAAACAGGTGAATAGATGTTGGGAAGATGGAAAGCGAAGGAGCCGAAAGTAGAAGAAAATCTTTAAATCTGTTCGTTTCAGTCTGTCCCCGTTCCCTGAACCTCGGTGGAGGTAGTTTGTGTTGGTTTACGGGTTGTTTTAGTGTTTGGGCTCCGTTGCTTGGTTACACACGGGCTGATCTTTATCCCTTTATTAAAAAAAATCTGCTCTTTCTGCTTCTCTACCAAATCCAAAAAGAATATCAACTATAGTGTTTTCTTCCCTGAACCACATCCAATCAGTTACTGCTTTTAACGAAAACCCCAGAAACATGTCTTAAAACCAGAGTAACGTTACCAATAATAACCCTGATATTAAAGAGTCTGATTGTTTTATGGTGCATCTGAGACAGGAGTCGGACACTCAAACAGGAATGTTTCATGTTTTTCTGCTTCTAATCACGTTCAGAGGAAACCAACGTCCTCCGCTAGCTGCTGCCTGGCAGCTAATGCTAAATAAGAGAAGCCTCTTTAACTTTTTAACCAGTTTCTGGACAAATGGACTGGGACAGAACTTCCAGCAAACCTTCACAATAAGAGCCTTAAGGATTATTATTTGTGAACATAACGTTTTCACGATGATAAATTAGTTAACAGTATTTTCTGTTGCCTTATTTCCTTTCATAAAATGCTGGATGCATTATAGGGTGGTGACTTTAATTTATCCCTGACCTCTTTTAATTAAAAGATATAGTAATGTGTATATAACTACTAATGATTTGCATGCTTATATTTAGTCTACTGTCTTCACTGTTGGTGGATAAAGTCGTGCCTTTTAATATTTTTAACAATTTTTCACAACATTACTTCCAAGTCTAATCACAGATCAGGTTCTGTGGGTCTTCCTTATGTCTCTGTTTGGTTCCAGCTAAATATCTTATTTATTTATATACTATGCTGTCTTACCTACGATCCGCCACCAGGGGGTCCAAACATCTTCTAAGTGCAAAGGAAGACCCTGAGCATGGCTGAAGTAGTGCCTGGCCTCTTTGACATTTAGCGGAAACAAAGTGGCGACGCAGCATAATGAATACAATACACTGACTCGCATCCAGCATCACTGTGTGAAATACTGGATACAACATATGATAGTATATCATATTTTGCTATGTACCGTATTTTTCTGACCATAAGGCACACTAAATATTTTTCCCTAGTGTGTAATATCACTCCTTCACGTCCACAGCTCTCTATCCGTCTTTGTGGGAAGGACAGAGTAGCTGGACTACACTGCCCTGTTTTAGCATAAGGCCAAAATAAACGTAACTTTTAAATTTAATTAACTTACTAGGTTTATTGTTGCTAGCGCATACTCAGGCGTGGGCTGCTTTACATGAATGCACTTCTAGTTTAGACATTACAGTCAGGCAGTCTTGTAGACAGCTCAGGGGTCCTATCAGTGCCGTAATGCTCCTAATATCCATTGAGCGGAGCGGCTTTGTTGCTAACCAAAGTCTTAGTTACACATTTTAACTGATTTCTGAGTGTATTGTACCACAAATCAGTCAGTAAGCACAACGATGATCAGATATAAGACGCACCATCACTTTTTGAGAAGATTTAAGGATTTTAAGTGTTCCTTATAGTCCATAAAATACGGTCTATGTAAATGCATGAATATTATAGCTGATATCCTACAGTATTGGCAGTTTTCTTTTCTGATATCGTGGAGTCGTGGGGATATCCCATAAAACAGCTGCCCTGTCATTGTAGATTCCACAGTGGGTGTCCAGTCCAAATTTCAGGTTTTGTCACCAATAACCTGAAAAGGGAGGAGCAAACGGGGCAAAACATCTCTGTTCTGCTAGTTGTCTGAGTAAACCTGGACAGGATGGGGCTGTCCAGACCCCAGACCCACCAGGACCCGGCACCCTGTGGGGTTGAAGATGTCTCCCTGCTCCTCACATCCAGCTCTGCAGAGGCCTGTTGACGAACCTTTTATTTAACTTAGCTGTGTTTGTATCCTGGTCCTCAGGACCCAGGCTCCTGCATTAAATGGACGGTTCCTTGGTCTCAGATGCCTGACCCAAATGTGGGGGAGATTAAGAGGTTTCTGCAGAAACCATTTGACCCAAGTGTGCCGGACCAGAGACAGATCTAAGGACTGTTGTCCTTTGAGGACGTCTATGGGACAGAACCTTAGTGGTGAACTTGTCACCATACTCAGGAGGGAGCTAAAAGATGGCAGTAGTCTGCCTTTGGTACTAAAAGAACCCCAGGACGGTTCTAGATCTCCTTGTTTAGTGACATTCCAACTCTGTGAAGGGTTGTGACATGAAATCAACCAACCAATCAATCAAACTTTATTTATAAGGCATTTTTCATGCATCCAGGTGTAACATAAAGGGCTTTTATTTTGACATTAGACAGGAAACGCCAAGAAATTTAACATCAAATTAATTTAAACTAGTTTTTTTTTTCAGGAGTCCCTTAGCGGTAGCTTCTAATTTTACTTTTAATTCTGGTTCTACTTCCACAAAATGTTGAGCCAGCTGCACAGGAAACAGTTTTAAGGCCCAGGAAACTGACTCCAATAGGTTACCAATAGGTTGTAAGTTTAAATATTACTATGAAGCTCTGTTTCTTTTGAGTCCAGACCGGACGTCTGCTGGTGCTGAACGTTTTCTCCAGCTGTGCATTAGTCTAATGAGGCGTCGTGCTCTGGGTGTTCATGTTTGCCCTTCTATCAAACCCCAGCGTACCTCCCATTCATGTCCAGCTAGAGGACTTTTTGTTTCTGCTAATGCGTGCAGCGGCGCCGCGATAAGCCCGGCTGTGATGACGTTGGCGCTTTCATTGTGTGGTTGTGTTTAGAGCGGAGCGACGAGGAGGTCGGCCCCACAGGCGGCTGCTGCTGCTGCTGCTGCTGATGATGATGGTGATGATGATGATGATGATGATGGCTGGGAATCGGCAGGATGTTCCTCCGCTCAGCTCTGATAGGAGCTGCAGAGAGGGGAAAAAGCAGCAGATAAGCTGTTCTGAGACTAAAAGATCAGGTTTTTTAGAATGAATCATAGTGTGGAATTAATACTCTTGGAATTGTTGAAATTCATAGTGTCCCAAAAGGGTTTAAATCAAATCAGTTTATTTATATTGCACCAATTTGCAACCCAAGTCATCTGAAGGTACTTTACTGAGTCAATTCAAGTTTACTTTTCCAGCAAATCTGTGCTAAGCTTCTGCCTTTGATTATATGTACAGTTATTATGATTATAATTGATGCGTCAACCCTGCAAATGATGTAGAAACAAAACCTCCAAATTAAAGGTTGCTCTGGGGGCTTGGTGACCCTCCGCTGCTCCATCCCATTTCTTTTAAGACAACTTCAGCTTTCCAGTATTACGGTTTGTTTCTTACTGTGAAAAATAACTTCAAAGGCAAAAGTAAACCATGTTTAACCTTATCCGCTCCAAACGGATGGTGTGAGAGGGTTAATCTGTATACTTCTTTATTCAATCGAGCAATCTAAACTGACCTTTTTCTCCAAAAATCAAGTTTTTTTTATTCTATTATTTACTCTGTAATAAATTATATATATGTGGTTGTAGCAAAGAGGCTCGAACCCACTGGATTCACCATAAATTATTATTTCATAGTAGGATTTAACTTTTAAATCAACAAACACACATTCACGGTTGTATCAGAATTTCCTTAAATACAGCTCATAACGGAACAGATTTAACGACTTTGTGCAGATTTGCACAGACGCAGTTGAAATTTAATGGCTGCAATTTGAAGTGCGCTCAGTCTCAGACTTTTTTTAATTTAAAAGCTGAATAATCAGAAAAAGGGCATTTTTATTCTATGAAGGAAGAGTAGGGAAATAAAACTGTTGCGTCTGTTATTAGACCCTAAAACAGCTTAAAGCTAAATTGTTTCCCCTCATGGGTCAAATGAGAATAAATATCTCATAAAGTACAAAAACATATAGTAGAAACTTCTCAGAAGAGGAATTGTAGTTATAGTAACACAGCTAGCTATGTGGCACAGCTGGTTAAATAAAATATTAAAGTCTGGTTGATGAACACTATGACGTGATCAATATTTAGTGTAAAAACATTAGTAGAATAATTTATTAAATATAGATTTAAGCCTAAAGCTGCCCATAAACCCCTGGTGGATTTAGGTTTAAAGGAACATGTTAATTTTACTTAAAATGTTTCTTTATCTAACTTGAAATAATAACATTTTGACACTGGTCCAGCCAGAATCGCGACCGGAACCCGATGGAGGTTTCTAGAAATTAGGGTGATGGAGAGGAGTCCTTCCAGCCTCAAAAAGTTGGATAAAGCATCAAAGCACCAGTGGAAAAAGCAAATTTTAGACAGAAAGCTGCTCAGCAGTTTTGTGAGGAGTCTATGCCAGTATTCAGAGTCCTGGTTCTGTGGGGACTCTAAAAAAGGATCCACGAAAGAATGTGGGGACGTTACCATGACATTTCAGCACCCGTTCCTCTCCTGTTCAGGGCCCCTGCTGTCGGTCATTTTGTAGTTGTGGGACCCCCACTGTCATACCATAGGTGAGCCCCCCCCCCCCATCTACACTGTAAAATATGTGCTTTAAAATCCACAGACGACTCAGATTTTTACAAAAAAAATTAGCTTGCTGCTGCTCTACAGCGCCACCTGCTAGTTTTGTTGAATATGCAATGTTTGAAATCCAGTTATTCCCAACTACTCTGATGACTTAACCCAGCTCATTTATAACATAGTTGCTTCCCTTGGAAGTGCTGAAACACCAGTAGTGAGCAACCATGTGACCATTAGGACCCGTCAACTCCCTTCAGACACATGATTTGTGTTTCAGACCTGCAGAGCTCTCCTCCCTTCAGTCCAGCAAACACCATCTCCTCCCCCTCGCTCTGACATTGGCTGGTATCTCTTTGAAAAAAAAAAAAAAAAAAAGAACAGACATTCCTCTATGTGTTGTCTCTCCTGACAAGGACACCGAGGTAGATGTTCAACGAAAATATAAAGACATAAAGAGAGGGCTGTGGACGGACGGGAACCTGAAGGAATGTGACCTGAAGAGACGGTCATCAGGCTGATAACGGGAGGAATTTTCCCACGGTGGAAACACTTCACCTCTGCAGCAGATTGTTTCAACATCTACACTCACATAATTGCTTCAAACAAAACACGGACAGCATTCGATTCAGCAGCTCCACATTCTGCAAACTCCTCAAGCGAAGTTTTATACCGTAAACCCGTTGGTCTCCTCGCCCACTCAGGAATAACTTTTCCTGCCGCCTCGTAGCCACTTACTGCACAAACACTAGATTACGGCAAGGACGCCGCACAGGACAATAACTCCTCCCCCCCTCGCCTCAAATCCCCCAGTTATAATCCCTCAGGGAAATCTGCAGCGCAAGACAAGGTGGAGAGTTGGTGTGAGGAAGAGGAGGGAGGAAGGCTTCTGCCAGTCGGTCAGGGAGTCGTCAGATTCCTCAGAGCGCTCCTC
Organism: Fundulus heteroclitus; assembly: GCF_011125445.2. NCBI lineage: Eukaryota > Metazoa > Chordata > Actinopteri > Cyprinodontiformes > Fundulidae > Fundulus > Fundulus heteroclitus. Next base: position 7,181,768 of record NC_046384.1, read on the forward strand.
TTTGCCGGACCAGTGAGAGCGGAGCGCTGAAGTGGTTTTCTGTAACCTGCTGAAGTCTGGGTGAAGGGAAGTGGGGCGGGGAGAGTTTCTGGTTGTTGGTAAGTTTAAATATCTCACTTTGATCGCGTTTTATTGAGAGATTTCTGCAGCTTTACAAAACCAGCTGTCAGGTTAATCATCAGCTACGTTCTGCTAGAGTTGCTGTTTGACTTAACGCCAAGAAAACACCTCGTTTTATCTTGTTTTGAACTGAACATCAAGTTGATCTGTAACTAACTGCGTTCATCTACCCACCGGATCCCTCAATTCTCAAGTTGGTGTTTAAAAGCCTTCAGATATCAGAATTTTGTTAGAATTTCAACAAACAGAAAAAGAAAAAAAAAAGACAATCTGACTCATTCGGTAACCATTTGTCGAGTCCCTCCTTGATTTTCAATTAAATGCTTTGTTTTAGTAAAGTGTCACATAGTTTCACATGGTCAGCATTAATAGTGTGACCCTGAGGACATGGCGGTGTCAAACATCAGGTTGAAACGTTGGGAATGATTCTATAATGAGGAGCTGAATTTGCTCCTGCTGGAGTACATTTAACCTCTTCATCATTGTGACCCTTAGCTCCTTTCATCTATGAAACAACCAAAACAGTAGACTTTGGAGGGGTTGTTACTTATCAACCATGTGGCAGTTCGCCTTTTTTGGGTATTAGCATTTATGCTGCGCTATCGTTAGCATGTTTTCTCGCTGTTTTGATATGACTTGTCAATAACTCGGCTCCTTTTCACAAATGAAAGGAGCTGACGTTGGAGGGGTTGTTTATTATCAACCATGTGGCAGTTCGCCTTTTTTGGGTATTAGCATTTATGCTGCGCTATCGTTAGCATGTTTTCTCGCTGTTTTGATATGACTTGTCAATAACTCGGCTCCTTTTCACAAATGAAAGGAGCTGACGTTGGAGGGGTTGTTACATATCAACCATGTGGCAGTTCGGGTTTTTTTATGTTAGCATTTATGCTACACAATTGTTAGCATGTTTGCTCGCTGTTTTGATATGACTTGTCAATAACTCGGCTCCTTTTCACAAATGAGAGGAGCTGACGTTGGAGGGGTTGTTTCTTATCAACCATGTGGCAGTTCGCCTTTTTTGGATGTTAGCATTTATGCTATGCTATAGTTAGCAAGTTTGCTCGCTGTTTTGATATGACTTGTCAATAACTCGGCTCCTTTTCACAAATCAAAGGAGCTGACGTTGGAGGGGTTGTTTCTTATCAACCATGTGGCAGTTCGCCTTTTTTGGATGTTAGCATTTATGCTACGCTATCGTTAGCATGTTTGCTCGCTGTTTTGATATGACTTGTCAATAACTCGGCTCCTTTTCACAAATAAAAGGAGCTGACGTTGGAGGGGTTGTTTCTTATCAACCATGTGGCAGTTCGCCTTTTTTGGATGTTAGCATTTATGCTACACTATCGTTAGCATGTTTGCTCGCTGTTTTGATATGACTTGTCAATAACTCGGCTCCTTTTCACAAATGGAAGGAGCTGACGTTGGAGGGGTTGTTTCTTATCAACCATGTGGCAGTTCGGCTTTTTTGGATGTTAGCATTTATGCTACGCTATCGTTAGCATGTTTGCTCACTGTTTTGATATGACTTGTCAGTAACTTGGCTCGTGAGATCTTTTTTGCTGCAGCTTCAGTCGAGCATGTGCAAACAAACAGGGTATTGTTTGTTCAAGACAGAGGACCCGGAGATTCAAACTGCCACAGCGTCAGGCAGAACGGTAGAGATTATTCCTGTATCTGAGGGACAGGTGAGGGTCACACGCAGGACGGTAGAGGTCGGTAAACAAATCAAAACATTAGGCAAAGCTTGTTGGTCAGGGCACATAAACACGGTTTTGGTGCAGAGATTAGAAGCTTGGTAGAGGTCCGACACGGGCATGACAGGGCATGGAAATCCAGGAGACAGAACGGAGGTAACGGTATGATCAATGAAAGAAACCAAAAGAACGGCGGACATATTGCAGAGAAGAAGTGCAAGATCTGAGTCTGATTGCGGATGATCAGGTGGGTGTGGCAGAAGGCAGACAGGCACAAATCATTATATTGCTCTGAAAACCATAAACTGTGAAGAACTGTTTCAGCTGCACTCTACACAGTTCCTCTGGGCGCATCTTGGGATGTCTGAGCCGTATCATCTGAGCAAAGTTTGCAACTTGGCTTGTTCAGGAAAACGTACATTTATTAGATCAGTAGAATAGCTTGCATAACTTATAACACAGTTTTGCCAGCTGTGCAGGTGGAAATCTGCCATGATTTGTGACTGATAAAGTCAGAGACTTGGCTGTGAGTTTTTAGTGAAACTAGAGATTTGAAATGCAAGTTTAACAGTTTGTTGGTGTCTCGTTATACAGAATGATTATCAACATCATATCAAACAAATCTTTAATTAGGTTTTTTGATTGCTTACATTTTCATCAGCCTCAGAAAAGACTGGAAACCAGTGAGATGTCTGAGGTGAAATGCTCCGAGGTTTCTCTGGCTCTGTGGCGCATAGAGTGATGTGGCACGGCCCCTCCCCCACCTGTTGCTGGTGGGGGGGGGCGTGTGAGAAAAAGTTCCAGTTTCAAATATGTGTCTATATATCGATATATATTGTTATTAAATTATCGTCCAGCCCTGCTCCAGTCAGGCTGTTTTTAAGCTACAAGCTGCACATCTGTTAACTGGCTGATCACAATCTCCACCACGGCAGATAGCCTGACTCACTAAACAGCCAGTATCAGCCTGTTAGACTCTCAGCATTGCTCTTTAAAATGCCGAATGGCAAAAAAAGGAGTGTATGCTATGCAAAAGCTTCTTGAAAAGTACTACTAAATAAATAACAAGCTGTATGTTGTGTTTGCAACAGCTGGAAGAGTTGTTACTTTTTGTGTTAAAAGCAATCAGATGATTTTGTACTTTTCAGGGTCATATTTTGGTGTAAACACCTTGAATTTGGGGTTAGAGGATGTTACTCTGTGAGAATCCCAGACTCTGCCTACTACATGTATTTGTTGATCATACTTATAATTGATGAGGACTTAGAAGCAGAACAAGAGATGTTATCACAGCGTTAGTAGGAGATCAGCTATTCCTTCCATTGCCCCACCTTTCTGGTGTTCTTGTAAACTCATCCCCTCACCTACAGGTTGCTTCATCATGAACCGATGCAAATAATCAATGCAGGTTGAGTCCAGCTGATCACTTCATAGGTTTAAAGGGGAGTTTTTGATCTTTTTTTGTCTTTTTCCTCAGTCTTTTAAGCATTTTTTATCTCTCTGGCTGACGTAGAAGCAGCAAACTGGGGCATCTGTGTTGCAGCGTGATGCTGAGAGCCTTTCTCCGATGAACTCGATCCGGCTCGGTTTCCAGGGGGCAAACGGCGGATTCTCCTCCCTCCTGCAGGAGATCTGTGACAGAGCAGCTGCATCCCCGGACAGTAGACCCTCCGCTCCTCACATAAAAGACACATTTGCATTTGCATTGTGGGGGAGCTTGTTTTGAGGCAGCACGGCACTGAACAGACGGGGAGAGGGGGGTTTAAAGCAACAGTTTGCGATTAAGCGCTAATATGGACCTGATGAAAGAGCCATTTGTCCCCCTGTTTTGACATTTCGAGGTTTTGTGTGCCGTGAAAGAGCCGAGGAGAAGATCGTGTGTATCATATACAAACCCACAACAACAGAGAAACCAGAGCCACCCTGAATATTGTTAGAAACATGAACAGAAGGCGTCAGACTGTCCTCGGTGCCTTGCAGCTACTGGAAAGCCTCTCAGTCTGTTGGCAAAGAGGGAAATTACCTCCCTGCCCGCATTCCTCCGCTGAAAGAATGCAGCGTCCCTTTTGGTTGCCTGGCAGTAAAAGTTGAAGCCAGGGCAGGTAAACCTTCCTCTGACGGAGACGGTCCACCCCTGGGTCTCATGTGAACGGTGAAAGCTCAGCTTTTATTGCTCTATTAACAACAGAATGTGTTCATTCTGAGGTTTAGAGAGATGTCGGATTGTCAGGAGGACGTGGTGGGAAACCTCATTCCAACCTGGATATCCGGCTCAAATCTGACTAATTCGTTCAGCACCTGACCTCCATGACGACTGTGGCAGACCCAGCGGCGCTCTTATTGTGAAAGTCTTTACCTGAGTCTGGAAAATCTGGGATTTGGTTTGAATCTTAACTGACTTGCAAAGTATTATTATTTCTTTTTTTTTCCCCCAGTGTCCTGTCTAGCAATGTGGCAATAGGAATTGATGTCTCAATGCCAGATAGAGCTCGACAGATTTTGCTTTTACAAGTGGAGCGAACAGCTTTCGCCATAGTGCTCCGCTTGATTTGTGCGTGTAAATAGCTTTATTATGATTCCTGCAGGGAGAATTTCAAATTATATGGACATGACAATGCGAGAGTAAAGGAAGAACAAAAAAAAAAAAGAGGTGAAAGAAAGAAGAGATAAAAGGGAGAGAGTGATAAAACCTTCTTTGTCTGCTCCATCACCTGGAAAGAGACACAAAAAGAACAGCACAACCAACAGACATAAAGCAACAGATACACTCGAATAACACCTAGATGCCATTACTAAATCATATATATTATTATGAAAGCTGACATGTGTAATGTGATACCTGAAAAAAGAAAGTGAAAGAACATAAATAAATAAATTATAAGCTTTCTGTATATAAGTGAACACTTAATACCTGGGACCCAGCACATGTGGGAGTTTGTGAGAGTGCACTAGTTTAGGTGAAAATTATCCAGAAGGAAATAGCTCGATTTCCATCCATCCGTTCGTCCGCCTCTCCATCCATCAATGAATCCACTGATCAGTCCATTCATTTATCTGTCTGTCCATCCATCCATCCATCTATCAGTTTTCCTTATTAAAACGGTGGTGACATTAGAAATAGCGGCCATAAATGTGTGGTTAATTTTTGTTATGACACATTAACATTTCTGCAAAATTAAAAAAAAACATTTGAATGTGGAAAACTTGGTAATTTCAACATGAAACATGTTGGAACCCCATGTTGGTCACCCCGATAAATCGGCTAAATCAGAACTAAACCTGTGATTCCCTGTGCTTCTGTTTATTTAGCACAAATGTTTCCCTCAGAACAAGAAGATCTGAATCTTAAAGTACAAAGAGTTCGATGCTAGTTCAGCATTTTGAGCTGAAACACTTGAAATGGGAGCATGACATGTCAGCATGTCTCAGATTTGCAGGTTTTATTTTCCTGATTTCAAAGGAAACATTGAACTGTTTTGCGCTCTGATTGCTCCTCGCTGTTCCCAACGTGTCCTTCTTTCTCTCCGTCCTCCACTCGCTGCCCGTCAGGGCTAAAATGGTCGACGTTGTATCGCCACAAGCTGTGCCGTCAGAAAATGAGGTTCATGTGGCGAGGAGTTTCCTCACCAAGATCTTACGAAGCTCCATGAGGTATCGTTGTGATATCCTTCGCTCGGCTGCTTCCTGGTAGTTGTTGGTGTCAAACCGTGACGTCTGGTCCAGTTTGTGCTTCGTGTTCATGTGCAGTATTTTTGGTTTTGTGCTGCTAGTTGTTTAAATCCCGTATTTACTGGTTGCATTATGTGTTTGTATTAAGTAGTTTCAGTTTCAGCTTGGATTACACTATTAAAATATAATTTTTTCAGTTATTTTGATGTTTTTCTTTTTTTTTTTTTTTTACATATGAATATGATGTAATAACCTACTGAATGTGTGCACTTCTCCTCCTCTTCAACATGCTCTCCAGGAAGAACCGTTTCAGGGGGTACGTTCAACGCTGTGGCAGCCAAATTATTTTTTTTCTTTCAGTTTAAATTTGTTACATTTCTGCTTAGAGTATAAATGACAAATTATGAGGTGGGCTGCATAGTGGCAGCGCTGTCGCCTTGCAACAAGAAGGTGCAAGGTCCATATCTTTCTGCATGGAGTTTGCATCCTCTCCCTGCGCATGTGTCGGCCCCACAGTCCAAAACATGAGCTTTAGCCTACACTGCAAAAATAGAGCTAAAAATAAGAAAATATTTCTTGAAATGAGTGTATTTTTCTTTGATTTGAGCAGGTAAATAAGATTATTTTCCAATGGAATGAGATTTTTACACCCACAATAGGAACAATTCATCTCCATCATCTTATTTCAAGTGCAGTATATCTAATTATCTTATTTTAGGGGTAAAAATACTCATCCCATTAACAGATAATCTTATTTACCTGCTCAAATCAAGGAGAAATACATTAATTTCCAGAAACTTTTACTTATTTTTAGTTCTCTTTTTGCAGTGTAATCTTTCTAAACCTTCTTTAGGTGCGAGTCTGTGCATTGTTGTTTGGTAGGTGATAGGTGGAGGTTAAAATGGATTCTAGAAACTTGCCTTTTTGGCTCAAATTCATTAAAGACTGAGATGATACAGATTTCCTGCTGGCAGACTCATCGGGCAACTCAAAATAGTTTGGAAATCCTCGTTACAGAACTTTCAGCTCTATGATAAAAATAAATAAGAAAAATCTTGGACGGTTTAGTGATAATGTTTTCAGCAACATTGCGTGAATATTAAAGTAAAAAAAATGAACAAGGTTTGCTGTCGGGGGGGTTTGGGAATAAAACACCCTATTAATTGTAATTTCGTATTAAATCATTAATATCTCCTTGTTATGATTATTTATTATTTATATAGCATATTTACAACAAGCTCAGCTGACCAAAGTGCTTCACAACAATCAGAGTTTCATAAAAAATAGTAAAAACCACTGTAAAATTTGCAATAAAATTCCAAAACCTTACAATTCAAATAAAAACCGAGACATACTTAATTTCAGAATACAGCAATTTCCCAAGAACTCATATCAATTAAGCACTAATTTTCCGTACTGGTGTTGAAGGCTGTGGAGTAGAGTGAAGGGCTGCAAGAGCTAAGTAAGACTTAAAGTTTAGACACTTAAAAGCAATCAATAAAGTCTCAATTTCACCCAAAAGACAAGGGAGTGCAAAATGGGAGTAATAGATTCACGTCTCCTTGTATTTGTCACAAGATGGGCTACAGCATTTCGTACACTCTGCAATCGTGGCAAAAAAGCACAGATCCAACCCTAGATACAATGAATTACAATAATCTAAACGCGATGCGTGGATAGCACTCTCACAATAAGACAGAGGAAGATAAGATTTTAACTTAGCAGCGCTAATATGCTTTTCTAATTTAAACAGAGAGTCAACTACCACACCCAGATTTTTCACAAACAGATGACAGTATGAGGACAGAGGACCAATCACACCGTCATGCCCAAGCATGAGATTGTGTTGAGCGAACACCAGAGTTTTTTCCTTTTTTAGGTTCAGAAAATTAGCTCTCAGCCATGCATGTATGTCCATGAGACAGTCCTGTAACATATGTACAGCAGACTGGCTGTCATTTGTAGTTACAGATAGTTCTGAATGGCATCTGCACAACAGTGAAAAGACACTTTGTGTTTTTTAAAGATAAACCCAAGGTAAAGGTCGTTAATGTGCTAATTAAGGTTTTATTAAGGTAAGACACACAATGAGGTTGATTTTATTGTGGCCAAAATGTTTTTCCTTCTAAAGCCGCTGTCGTTCAACTTTGGGACGCATCCCTTCTCCAACACACCTGAATCAAAAGACTCAATTACCTCCTTGGCGTGTCAGCAAGTTGTGCAAAGGTCTGGTCACACTGCAAAAACGGATCTAAAAATAAGTAAAATGTTCTTAAAATTTGTGTATTTGTCCTTTATTTGAGCAGGTAAATAAGATTATTTGCCAATGGAATGAGTATTTTGACTCCTAAAACAAGATAATTAGACATCCTGCACTTGAAATAAGATGATGGAGATGAGTTGTTCCTATTTTAAGTGCAAAAATCTTATTCCATTGGCAAATCATCTTATTTACCTGCTCAAATCAAGGACAAATGCACTAATTTTAAGAACATTTTACTTATTTTAAGTTCCGTTTTTGCAGTGCATCAAGTATTCATTTAATTCTGGTGTGCTGGGACAGGGATTGGAACCGAAGGTTGCAGGACAGTGGCCCTCAAGGACTAGAGATGCAGACGGCTGCTTTAAATAATGCCTAAAATCCCTAAATATTCACCTATTTTCATGTGAACCCATGTAAAACATAAATTATCATATAGATAGTACATTTCTTTCCTATTTTGTTTTTCAAGTAGTTTTTTTTAGATCAACCAAAGCCAAATTTGCCCAACCATCAGGTTGCCATGATATTATACTGGGCCGCACGTTTATCTTCGGTGTTTGGACTAGCCCGTAATCTTGGTCTGATAAAGTGAACAGGAGGCTCTTATAGGAAGAATGTTGAACTGCTGAACTCTGGCAAACTGCTGGCATTTATCTTCCTGTGAAAAACTGAGAGAAGTTTGGATGTCAAACGCTCCCTCATTGTGTAAAGTGTTCTGTTGGCTCTCTGCTGCGCAGGAAAAATGATCCAGGCTTACGGCCCCATTCCTGGCACTCCTCCAAGCTGACAGAAGAGGAGTCTGAGCCCGCCGGGTCCGAGGCCACCCCAGCGACTGTCTGGCAGCAGAAACATGAAGCAAGGTAAGCTTTTTAGGTCAAGCTTTCTGCTTTCCTGCATTTAAATGACTTAAGTTGAATAAAAACAAAACAGAAGTAATAATTTTTGGACCAATAGAGGAGAGATCAAAAGTTAGCACACAGCTTCAGTCGCTTCAACTAGGAACCACAAATCAGGCCCGAAATCTGGGAGTAGTGATGGACTCAGACCTGAACCTCCAAAAGCATCTAAAGACAGTTACAAGGTCGGCTTTCTATCACCTGAAGAACATTTCCAGGGTTAAAGGACTAATGTCTCAGAAGGATCTGGAAAAACTAATTCATGCATTCATCTTTAGTAGAATTGATTACTGTAACGGTGTTTTCACAGGTCTGCCTAAAAAGTGGATCAGACAGCTGCAGCTGATCCAGAACGCTGCTGCCCGCGTCCTCACTAAGACTAAGAAAGTAGAGCACATCAACCCAGTTCTAAAGTCCTTCCACTGGCTCCCTATATCTCAGAGAATAGACTTTAAAATACTTCTGTTAGTCTATAAATCCCTGAATGGCTTAGTACCTAAATACATCACAGACTTGTTATCAGCGTATAAACCATCCAGACCACTAAGGTCTTCTGGCTCCAGCCTACTCTGCATACCTAGAACCAGAACCAAACACGGAGAAGCAGCATTTAGTTCCTATGCTCCAATTATCTGGAACAAACTTCCAGAAAATTGTAAAGGTGCAGAAAGCCTGAGTTCTTTTAAATCGAGATTAAAAACACATTTGTTTAGGATTGCCTTTGACTGTTCTAGTTAACTGAATCACCACTTTTTTGTTCTTGTTTTTTCTATCTACATTTTATTCCTACTTGCTTTTATTCTGTTTTATTTTTGCTATATTTTAATCATCAGACTGTTGAACTGCTGAACTGCTGAACTGCTGAAGTATAAAAGTGTACCACACTAGATCCGCTGATTTGCACATTTGCACATTGTATCGTATCCTGCAAAATTTATGCTGCACCTTAACCGGAAACGTACTGCAAAACTGTGTACAATGCAACTGTCTACTTTTAAATCACTGCTGCACCCTACTGCATATTTGTCTACATTTGGTTTACATTGTTTACATTTCAACTGCCTACTGTTCACTGCTGCACTTTATCCGGAAGTAAATTGAAATTTATCCTGTAAGTGACTGCGATTGATCACTGCACTTTATCCTGTACTGTAATTCACTGGAAGGTATCCTGTAGAGTTACTGCAATATTTCTGAGCTGTGTGAAAACGAAATTTCGTTCTGTATGCACTCTGTGTATACAAAATTACAATAAAGAAAGTCTAAGTCTAAGTCATGTAAAGCACTTTGCATTGTCCTTGTACTGAATTGTGCTATATAAATAAATTTGCCTTGCCTTAAGAGTTTTTCTAACTTTATTTTTTAATCATAGGCCGAAAGAGTCAAGCACTCCAGGCGACCAGAAGACTCAGCAGCCCAGTCAGCTCGGCTCAGTGAACAGCATGGAGAGAATAGAGCGTCCATCCCATCCCTACCCGCCGGGGTGTCTTTCTCCGCCTAAATACATTGACAGCTCTGAAGCGTTTTCTGCACCGGGAGCCAAAAGAGACTCCGCCTTCAGCTGTTTCTCCGGCAGCTCCAGCCCTCCTATTCTTGATTCGGGCATGTCCGGCAGGAAGGGTACCAGCACCGAAAACATTTTCTTCAAGGGCCTTCAGAGCGAAGGACCTCAGCAGAACGAACGACACAGATACCTGCAGTCGACTCATGGCAACGGAGGCTGGGAGGGGCCACGGGTCAGAGAACAGCCTGCGTCTCGGGTTTCCGTTGTAGGGAGGCTCAGCGCTGACCCGGTGTGGCAGGTACCGGAGAAGAAGAAATCCCAGTCCCCTCCTCCTCCACCGCCGCCCCTGCGCAGCGACAGCTTTGCTGCGACCAAGGTGTTCCCGTACACCGAAGGGCCTTCGGGTCCGGCGAAGAGTCATGGCAGCTCGTTTGAAAAACTGACAGAGAGCAACCAGAGCTGCCTCCGGTTTCAGAAGCAGCTGCACCCCAATAAACTCTTCTCCTTGTCCAGCAGCGATGTCAGCCAGTCTCATTATGCCCAATCGCCCGCCCATCAGAGGCAATACAGTGATGAAAGTCCTTTCTACCTGCAAACCAGGGCAGCTCCACCAGCAAAGACTCAAAGTGTTGGAAACTACTATCGTAGCCTCCAAGACCTGCCCACCAACGCCTTCAGTCGAAAACACATGCGGCACTCCACAGCAGCCATGGCGGCTTGTGCTGCAAACTCAAGTCTGGACAGTGGAGGGCACGGCCGGCAGTTCGTCCCTTTGGGTAGTCATCCGCTGCATATCGGCGAGTTAAAAGCCAGGCAGGGCAAAGCTGGGGGCTGGAGAGCGGAGATGGAGAAATCCCAATGGATGAACAGCAGTGAATCAGGCTTGCAGAGTTCCCTGAAGACAAACATTAAGCCAAAGTACTCTACACCTCAGTCCCAGATGTCCTACAGTGAAAACAAAGACCGAAATGGGAATGGTCTAAACTACGACCACAAAACCTACGAACTTTCTCATCAAAGCACAGAAGAACCTTCGAAGAGAGCTGAAGGACCCCCGAATGAAGTGAAGAGGATCCTTCTACCACATCAGAGTAATGATCATAAAGTTGCTCCATCAAGACACCAAGACCCTTGGCTGCCCCAAGAAGATCACAGAATATCGGCTCTGAAAACGCCGCTTCTTCACTTCCTGGCTCAAGAGAGCCAGACTCTAACAACAGAGAGGCAACCGGCCGCCGCTACAAAGTCCGCGTTCTCCACCCAGGACGTCTGCGAGACCGCAACCGCCGGCAGTGGGAAAGCATGCCGCCGCAGTGACCGCTACGCCACCACCCTCCGCAAGGAGATCCAGCAGAAGAGAGCCCAGCTGCAGAAGAGCCGGAGCGCTGCGACCCTGACGTACGAGGCTGAGGAAGAAGACGCAGAGGAGTGGAGGTCCATGGAAGCCTCTGCTTCATTGAACACCTACAAGGACCATTTAAAAGAGGCCCAGGCAAGAGTCCTTCAGGCAACCTCGTTCCAGAGACGGGACCTTGAGCCTCTGGGACCTGAGGCACCAGTTCTCAAAGCGTGCTACGGGAGAATCAGAGGACGTCGGCGGTTCCACCCAGCCAAAAGGACGCATTCTTTCTCCGAGCCTGATAAGATAGACAAAGTGGGAGTGGAAGGAGAATCCCAACGTGGCTCAGAGCAACAGAGAGAGTTGTTTGAGACCAAACCTGCGTTCCCCAGGCCTGTGCTGAAGACCGGCGGCCCAAACCTGAACCCAGACCCAGATGAAGCGAGCAGACCAGAAGAGACCCCTCCCTCTGGAGACAGTGATCAGTCCAAAACATCCGCAGACCTCGACGAGCAGAGTCCTGGCGACAAGCAGGTGTTACTAGAACAGCAGCGACTGGGCACCTTCGCTGAGTACCAGGCCAACTGGAGCAAGCAGAAAAAGTCATCTGATGTCAAAACACAAGGGCGATATCACTCGGCAGAGAACATTCTAGACGCCGGTGCAGAAGACAAGGCCGCGTGCATCCATGAGCGATCCAGATCCTCGCCTTCTGCAGACTTCTACGCACAGGTGACTGGATAGCGTGTGGTTCGATGTTTCAGAAATGTGTGAGAAGCCATTAAACTGCAAAAACGGAACTAAAAATAAGTCAAATTTTCTTGAAATGAGTGTATTTGTCCTTGATTTAAGCAGGTAAATAAGATGATTTGCCAATGGAATGAGATGTTTGCACTTAAAATGGGAACAATTCATCTCCATAGTCTTATTTAGAGGGCAGAATATCTAAATATCTTATTTTAGGGGTCGAAATACTCATTCCATTGGCAGCTAATATTATTTACCTGCTCAAATCAAGGACAAATACACTCGTTTCAAGAAAATTTGACTCATTTTTAGTTCCGTTTTTGCTGTGTAGGTTAGGAGACAAAGGATGAAGTGGGTACAACTGTTTGCCGTAGAGACAGAACTGCTGCTGTCTCTATGCTTCACGGACACGCAGTCATGAACATTGCATTTTTCTTTCAGAATATCTCCTCTCATTGGAGAGATCCTGACGCACCGGAGAGCAGCGTGACCACAAGGTGAGGTTGAAGACTTAAAGAAATCATTTCACTCAAAATGTATTTTTAAGACCCATCGTAAGGTTTGTTGCTCCAGATTTCTCTATGCAAAGAAACTCCAATTTGCTTTAACAGTTTGCAAAAAATCCTAACCAACCTGCCCCTGTAGGAAAAAGTAATCGCCCCCCTGCCTCGTTTGCATCACTGTGGGGCGATGTTGACCCCTGCTGCTGTTCAGAAATGCTTTCATTCAGACACATTAGAGAGTTTTCCAGTGGGAACAGTCTGCTTTAGGCTATACCACAACATAAAGCTCTATCTATACAAGACTTTGCTTCATTTTGGAGGTTTTGGAGTGGCCTAGTCAAAGTTCCAGGTGTCCTTTTTTGTCTTATCCAAGTGTAGTTGTGATCAAAAACTGATGTAGGGCCATTTTCCATCAGACTTACAGTTTATCATCATGTTTCAGGTTGTTTCACTCCGAGCTGTACAAGGTGATCTCCAAAGTCCTTTTTATTGTTAAGCCCCATCTTAGTTGGTTTAATCATAAGTGGTTGTATTTCAGGAAAAATGTGCTGATTTGAAGGAAAACAGCGTTTTAGGTGAGGTCTGCTGTGTGTAGATACAGCAGCGGTTGATTATTTGGTCGGAGCAAAGCGGCTAAAGTCTGAAAACATTCTGGTACAGGACACCGAAAGCCCGCAGGACTATTGACCACCTTTTTAAAAGACTTGTGATAAAGATTAAAAGATAAACGCGCTGTTAAATTTCCCCACCGTTTTAGAGCTGAATCATTTATTTACGGAAACGCATTCTGCCTCTGTGTCTCAGCTCCCATGTAATCCATCCTCAGTGTTTGCTTTTCACACTGGGGGTCATATTTCCCAACCCCACAAAGCCTCACCTTGACCTCTGAGGCCTCCATCCGTCTCAGTCAACCTGTCAGAAGGGAATCTCAGCACTTATACGAGGGGAAACAGCATTTTTGTGCACATTTCCAGCCTAAAAGCTGCTGAAAACGTCATTTAAAACAATGTTGGCCAACTATTTATCGGAAGCCTGCCGCTGAATCTTTAGCAGATTAAAATTCCTCTGCGGCTCAAGCAGCTCCCAGCAATCCCTGAAACGTTCGCACCGATCCGTCTCTCATTAATGTCCGCTTTCCAGCCGGCCATCATCTCAACGGACCGAAATTTCATTTTAGAGAAAATATGTAAGCTCGGTTAATAATAAGTAACTTTTCCACTCTGTACCTGCTGTGGTAACATACCGGGCCCCCAAAAAACACCAGAATTAGTGAATCTTAATTGAAAAATATGTTTTTTTTAATGACTGTGGAAGAAAAACTAAACTCAGGTGGGAAATATGAAATGTGATGATAAAATAAAAATGTAGTAAACTACAAACTATCTACTTATCTGCTATCGGGTCACTGGGGGGGCAACGAGTCCAGGAGGGAAACCCAGACACCCTCACTGCAAAAACGGACCTAAAAATAAGCAAAATGTTCTTAAAGTTAGTGTATTTGTCCTTGATTTGAGCAGGTAAATAAGATTAGCTGCCAATGGAACGAGTATTTCTACCCCTAAAATAAGATAATTAGATATACTGCACTTGAAAAAAGATGATGGAGATGAATTGTTCCTATTTTAAGTGCAAAAATCTTATTCCATTGGCAAATCATCTTATTTACCTGCTCAAATAAAGAACTAATACACTAATTTCAAGAACATTTTACTTATTTTTAGTTCCGTTTTTGCAGTGCTGCTGCTCGTTTATACAGCCCCTCCACACTGCAAAAGCTAGACTAAAAATAAGTCACATTTTCTTGAACTTACTGTGTGATTTGAGCAGGTAAATAAGATTATCTGCCAATGGAATGAGTATTTTGATCCCTAAAATAAGATAATTAGATAAACTGCACTTGAAATAAGATGACGAAGATGAGTTGTTCCCATTTTAAGTGCAAAAATCTAATTCCATTGGCAAATCATCTTATTTACCTGCTCAAATCAAGGGACAAATACAGTAATTTTAAGAAAATTTGACTTATTTTTAGTTTTGTTTTTGCAATGCAGGGGGTTCTGGGTCTCCTCGCAGCGGGACGCACCCAAAAAAGGAGCCCACACTGCAAAAATGGATCTAAAAATAAGTCAAATGTTCTTAAAGTTAGTGTATTTGTCCTTGATTTGAGCAGGTAAATAAGACAATCTGCCAATAGAATAAGATTTTTGCACTTAAAATAGGAACAACTCATCTCCATCTTATTTCAAGTGCAGGATTTCTAATTATCTTATTTTAGGGGTTAAAATACTCATTCCATTGGCAGATAATCTTATTTACCTGCTCAAATCAAGGACAAATACACTAAGTTTAAGAACATTTTACTTATTTTTAGATCAGTTTTTGCAGTGCAGGAGGCGTCTGGATCAAATGTCCCCAACCCCCTTTAATTTTTAATAAATGTATCTAATGGAAGGAGATTAAATAGCCTCTTTTAAAGCCAAAAGGTCCTAAATATCCAGTTTAAACCTGGTTCTTTACCTGCTGGAGTGTAGGAGCCGTTTTTACACCTGAATGGTTCTGAGACGCAAACAACTGGACTTAAAAAAGTCCAAAGAAGTGGAGACGAAACCATTTGGACCCGTTTCCACATAAATAACTATGAGCGTTTCTCCTTCAAGCTTCTGACGAGCTTTTAATTTCTGTCCTCAGGTCGCCGGACCACAGCCCACAGCCGGACCCGTCAGAACCCAGAAACGAGGGGATATTCCCTCCCGACCACAGAACCAGCCCCTCCCACTCCTCTGGTCGCCGCAGCATCAGCCCAAACCCGGAGTCCAAGCTGCCACCACCCAGGCTCCATTTAGGTCCAGAAACCACACGCTCCTCCCAGGAATTCCTCGCCGGCACCCAGCCGGACCCGGCGGATCTGCAGCCTCTGCCCGCTTCTGCCTCCGCCGGTCCCGCCCAGTCCGCTTCCCCTCGCCTCAGTGCCCAGACCGGACCGGGAGCTGCAGAACCCGAGGAGGCGGAGGACCTGACCGCGCCGCCGTCCTCTCCAGCTCTGCCTCTTCCCGGGACGGACCGGACCCGCTCCCCCTCGCCTCAGTTCGCTCCTCTCAGGCTGACCGACAGACCGCCGGCCGGGTCCGTTCGGGATGACCCGCAGCTCAGGTAAGCAGCTTAGGGAGGGGATCCTCAGGTCTCCTCGCGGCCCCGGCGGTACGTAAAGCCTCGCTGTCCCGTTCCAGGACAGCAGGTTCTGATTAACAGCTTCAGGTAAACGAGATCAGCAGGAAACAATGAGCAGGGAACAGATGTACAGGGAGGATTTCCTCTGTTAAAGCAACAGAGGCAGCGCTGGATTAATTAGAACGTTGGATTGGGTTCTGCAGCTTTAATCAAAGTTAGGCTGTAATTCTGGTTAAAAAAACAGCTGCAGGGAACCTCAGATCCGTCCTTAAATTAAAAACCTCTGAACTTTGGAAGTTTTTCAACCTGAACTTCAAATGAACGGGAGCCGCTCGTTGTCTTAAATCATTTATTTGAATCCCTAAACCAACACGAGATCGACTCACTGCAACGTTTCCCAACTTACACTGCAAAAAGGGAACTAAAAATAAGCAAAATGTTCTAGAAATTTGTCTATTTTTCATTGATTTGAGCAGGTAAATAAGACTATTTGCCAATGGGATTAGTAGTTCTACCCCTAAAATGATATAATTAGATATTCTGCACTTGGAAAATGATGATGAAGATAAATTGTTCCTACTTTAAGGGCAAACATCTTATTTCATTGGCAAATAATCTTATTTACCTGCTCAAATCAAGAAGAAATGCACTAATTTAAAGAAAAATTTACTTAATTTTGGTTCCCTTTTTGCAGTGTAGCGTGTTACATGTCCAAACCTGTTGGGTTTGGACATGTAACACGCTACACTGCAAAAAGGGAACTAAAAGTAAGCAAAATCTTCTTGAAATTGGTGTATTTGTCCTTGATTTGATTGAGTAAATACGATTATCTGCACTTGTTGCACTTAAAATAGGAACACCTCATCTCTATCATCTTATTTCAAGTGAATAGATCTAATTATCTTATTTTAGGGGTCAAAATATCCATTCTATTGTTAGATCATCTTATTTACCTGTGAAAATCAAGGACAAATACACTTGTTTCAAGAAAATTTAACTCCCTTTTAGTTCCCTTTCTGCAGTGTAACATGTAACACGCCTCAGAGCAGCTCCTGAATCATTTACTCAGCAGCTGCTGAACGCCTTGTTCTGCTGTCCTAAATCTAAATTAATCTTATAACCTGTTTCTTTCAAGAATAATAGCTGAATGCCGTCATTGTACGTCTATTATTCATACTTTCATGCACAGGAAGCACCTCCAGAATATCCTTAAAAAGTCCCTTTATTGCAGTAATTTGGTCAATATATTTTAGATTCTAAAAACTCACACTATAAAGGCTAATATGTTTTAATTATTTCTCTCAGTTGGGTGATTATGGATTACAGCTCATTAAAGTTTACTTTAAACAAATAATTTAATATAGAAACATTGCCTAGCCCTACACACTCACCAGGAGGAGTGCTGACTGGACACTGACTCCCTCCACGAGGAGGAGACGCCACAAAAGGTCATCGCCGACGAAGCAGCTCGTTCCCAGAGGGACGACTCATTACACAGTGATGGAAAGTTAAGTGGAAGGAAAAACTACACGAGCGGCAGGAATGACTGCAGCTGGGTAAGGAATCGAACGTCCTTCAAAGGTTCGTGGGAGATTCACAAGCTGCGTCTGAAGCAAGGAGAACAAGAATCGGATCGTTGCTCAGCGGTCCGGAGCAGAGCTAGGATTTCATTTGAAAACCAAGGTCCCAGAGTTCTGGTCCACTGGGTTTTCTGAGGTCCACGGTCAACGCAGCCGTCTGCCGGGACATCATAGAGTATTTGAGGATTCGTTCTGCGGACATTTTTTATGTAGATGCTGGTTTAGTTTTCCAGCAGGACTTGTTACCGGCCGAAAATCTGACCCAGTGACCACGATGGAAGAGGGCGTGATTGTTCAGCAAACGGGCCTGACCTGACAAATTCAGGGTAGAATATATAAAAGTCAAAGTGAGCTTCCTGATCACCTCAGCAGAACCACAGGCCGGTTTCCTCCATGCAACGCAACATGGATGCAGGAATTCATCCAAATTTCTCTCCATTAAAAAAGCATTTTTTTTTAATTGCTCTGATTTAATCTTGTAATTTTTTAGTTTTCCTGAACCAGAATCAACAAGAATGGGGGAAAAAAACACCTAAAAATATTTCCAGTTTATGTGGAATATATGAACTGAATCACTGAAGTGAATTCCACTTTTCAACGACGTTCTTGTTTATTTTAACGACCTAAATAAATATATTTATATATACATTTATATAAATAAATATATAAATAAATACCTGATAAATTATTAAATGCCTAAAAATGCATTCATGATGTTTTCCAGCTCCCAGACAGAGCCGAGGGTCCCAGCGGCGATGGACGTGAGCGGCCCGCTCAGGAAGGTCCCCATCCGGATCGTCCACGCTGAGAGCAGCTCGGAGCGCCAGGGCCAGGCCTACCTGCCTCAGAGCGGCGAGTCCTGCGTCGTCCCCGAACCGCCCGCCAACCTGTCCCCCCTGACGGCGCCCGCCTCCTCTCTGTTCAGCGCCTACACCCGCCACGACCCCCAGGAGCCGGCGTCCAGTCAGGAGACGGCCGGGGCCCACAACCTGGAGGAGGACGCCAAGAGAGAGGAGCTGGTGAGGGACATCATGGGTCGGGACAAGTCTCTGGTGGACATCCTGGACCAGAGCGGCAGGAAGACCACCATGGACCTGATGGAGGGGCTCTTTCCACCGGAGGAGAAGATCCTGGAGGGGGTCCAGCTGCGGAGGAGGACCTCGGTGGGCTCCAGGCTGCCCGCCACCAGCAGGTGGACAATCAGAAGATATAAAATATTCTGAAATTAACTCCTAGGATAACCAATTATAAGCTTCTGTTAAGAAACAACCGACTTAAATATGTGCAGACGCATTTTAAATGTTTCCTTTAGTCCAAAAAACCAAGAAACTTCTGTTTGAGGTCTGGCTTTAGTCTGCCCCCTGGTGGACAAATGCTGCATTTCAGGAAAATTAACTTTTTACATTAGGATTTACTTTATTTTGGTAACTTGTCCACATTAAACACAGGAAACAACAAAAGAACAACAATAAACAAACCCACAACTTACCAAAAAAGGAATAGGCTAAAGCAAAGATTATTATTGTTTACCCTGTTTCTATACCTTACAACCTGCCAGGATATCTTCACAATACATATATGAATCTACATAACAGCGTAAGATTTTATCATTTTACATTTTAAAGCTCTTTTAAAGTTCACCAAAAAAAAAAGGATATGACTTAAAATCATCGTTCAATTCATTCCACAGTTTCACACCAATAACTTTTGCAGATTCAAATATAAACAAACCTCGCAAATTTCTCAGCACTGACGTTAACTTATTTTTATATACTTTATATTGTTGGGCACTTAATGAAATCCTTATATTACTTGTTTTTCTTTTTACACGCCTTCTCCAAACTCTTTGTCATCCAGGGAGTCAATCTGTTTTTTATATTCTTCAAGGGGACAGTAGTGATTATAAATTCTTGCATATATTCCCAAAAATACGACTCATTAACATCATCAACATAAACATTTTTCCAATTATAATTTAATACTAATATCCAACATAGTAATAACTGGCAAATGATGATTTTATCAGCGACCAACAATCCACTTGCTGCTTTCACTTTGAACTCATTCAATCAAATATTATCAATCAATGACGCACTCTTTAGTTATTCGTGTAGTTATAATTTCTATAAAATTGCATTTTCTAAATTTTAAATATTGGGGTTAATTAGTGTGCAGGCTATAGAATAATATTTAAGTAAAAGACAGAGCATCCTGATGATTTTAAGGATGTTTTTAACATGTTTAAGGTTTGACTTAGACGCTGAGTTTCTGTCCCTCTGCTGTTCTGTCCACCAGGAGGGACGAGGACGACGTGTCCGTCTCGGCGTCCTCCTCCCTGGTCCCCAGCTCCTCCTACTACAACACCTCGGCTCCCAAAGCTGAGCTCCTCATCAAGATGAAGGACATGCAGGAGCAGCTGGAGGAGCAGGACTCCGAGGACGAGCTGGACGTGGATCTGGCCAGTAAAAAGGTAGAACCCACACCTCCTCCACCCAGTGTCCAGGTGGAGGCGTGGGGGGGGGGGGGGGAGTGACGTGACGTTTCTCCTGTGCAGCAGGAGCTGATCTCCAGCCTGGCCAGGAAGCTGGGGGTGCTGCGGGAGGCGCGGCAGAGCCTGCAGGAGGACGTGGAGGACAACGAGGCGCTGGGCCGCGAGGTGGAGGCCACGGTGCGGCGCCTCTGTCGGCCCAACCAGCTGGACAAGTTCTGCATGTTCGTGGGCGACCTGGACAAGGTGGTGAGCCTGCTGCTGTCGCTGTCGGGCCGCCTCGCTCGGGTGGAGAACGCCCTCAACAGCCTGGAGGACGAAGCTCCGCCGGAGGAGAAGGTGACGCCTCCGCCTCTAGCTTTTCTTAGTCTATAAAACACTCATCTCTATTTATTATTATTTATTCACTGGAGTGCTGATTTGGTTGCAACAACAAGCAGTTTTCTGGCTGTAATTTTACAGTCAGTGGATGTAATAACACTATCAACTACTAGGAAATTAATATATATATATATATATATATATATATATATATATATATATATATATATATATATATATATATATATGATTCAACTTTATTGTCATTGCACAGGTACAGGGCAACGAAATGCAGTTTAGGTCTAACCAGAAGTGCAATAGCAGCAAGTGCAGGATACTTGAATAAATATAGAGATGTATACTATTATAAACAGAATTTTACTGATAGATTTGTCCTATGAGTATAATATATACATAACTAGTATTGTGAACTAAATTTACAGCTGGATATGTACCGAATATAATATACAGGTGGATATTACTATAGAGTTTTACAGATATGTACAATAGCATAATATACAGATGATTGTTATTATAACAGAGTTTATATGTACTATGAATATATGTACAGATGGCTATTACTATAAAATGAATAAATAACGTTTGGACAGAAGCTATTTAAATTAAAGTGCAGTGGAAGGTAATTGCATATTACAGCTAAAGTACGGTATTGCAAATGTATATGTAAACAATTGGTACTGTGAATAAACAGTCAGCAGTGCAAATCAATATGCACAGAATATATATACAGTACACACATAATATCCATAATATGTGTGTATATACACACACACACACACACACATATATATATATATATATATATATATATATATATATATATATATATATATATATATATATATATATATATATATATATATATGTATGTATGTATGTATGTATGTATGTATGTATGTATGTATGTATGTATATATGTATGTATATATATATATATATATATATATAACATGCAAAATATTTCAGCACATGACTTTCTCAGTACTTGATAGTTTTAGAACATAACATAAAAGTTTATGGCATTTAACATTTTCAAAGTCTTAAGCCCCCCCTGAACATAAGAAAATCCTCGTTATTCGATGCTGTAGCGCACATATTCCCTAGTTACTGGAGGGAAATAGGGAGTACCAATATGGCGGCTGGTGGCTTCACAGCGATGCGTATTATATACGGCCAATGCGCACTCCAGTGAATAAATAGAGATCAGTGGCCTAAACGTGACGAGGTCTGCCGGGTCCTAACACCCCCCCCCCCTCCCTCTCTGCAGAGAACCCTGACGGAGAAGCGCAAGCTGCTGATGCGGCAGCACGACGACGCCAAGGAGCTGAAGGAGAACCTGGACCGCAGGGAGCGGCTGGTGTCCGGGATCATGGAGGCCCACCTGGACGCGGAGAGCCTGGACGACTACCGGCACTTCGTCAAGATGAAGTCGGCGCTCATCATCGAGCAGCGCAAGCTGGAGGACAAGATCAAGCTGGGCGAGGAGCAGCTGAAGTGCCTGGTGGAGAGCCTGCCGCCGGAGCAGAGGCCGCCGCTCGGACTCTGAAGTCTGAAACACTTTCTATAAATCAGGACAGAAACTGAGCCCTGAGCTTGTTTGCAGCCGATGTTTGACTGTTTTTCTCCAGAAGCGTCTCCCTCTGGGTTTTATTTCCACATCTCCATCAGGCAGAGAGATGAAATCCCCTCTCAGCTTCTGATAGCAGGGCAGACAGCATTTCCTCACTGCTGCTGAACGTGGCTTTGTTGATTTATCACCAGGTGATTTTAATATTTAAAGCTCAATTTTCTAGTAATTTATTATAGTTTGTTTAGCCTAATTTATTCTACTCCTGACGTACCGTTTGCTTGTTTCTGAAGTTAAAAGGAAGAGCCGGATCTAACCAGAGCTACGCCGCGTAGTTTTAAGCTGTCCTGTCCGTGAATCTGTCCTGATGAGCTGTAACTTTCCCACCTCATAAACATCTGATTTTAAAAGGTGAAAATGGTTTAATCTGAGTAGAGGGTGGACTTTATTCTCATTCACTGCAAAAAGGGAACTACAAGTAAGTAAAATCCTCTTAAAATTAGTATATTTTCCTTTGATTTGAGCAGCTAAATAAGACTATCTGCCAATGGAACGAGTATTTTTACTCCTAAAATAAGATAATTAGATAATCCTGCACTTGAAATAAGATGATGGAGATGAGTTGTTCTTATTTTAAGTCCAAAAATCTTTGGCATTGGCAAATAGTCTTATTTAGCTGCTCAAATCAAAGGAAAATATACCAATTTTAAGAAGATTTTACCTACTTTTAGTTCCCTTTTTGCAGTGTTCCACCTGTTGTCTCCCGGCTTCTCCTGTAAACTGCTTCCATCTGCCCAGCAGAA
Source organism: Fundulus heteroclitus (assembly GCF_011125445.2). Classification (NCBI taxonomy): domain Eukaryota; kingdom Metazoa; phylum Chordata; class Actinopteri; order Cyprinodontiformes; family Fundulidae; genus Fundulus; species Fundulus heteroclitus. The sequence continues at coordinate 7,204,454 of NC_046384.1, forward strand.
CCGAGACGTTTGCTCTAAGAGGCGCCAGGCACCCGTGGCTCCCTGTTTGCTCCCTGAAGGCATTAAAATGATAAAACTCCGACCCGGACTGGAGTATTTATTTCCCTTTGAAGCTCAAACTGTGCAATAAAACAAGCGGTTTTCATCGTTATTCCAGCTCAGACCCTCAGGTAGATGGAAGACGCCGTTCAGAACATCCTGTGTGGCGCGCTCCAGCTGGAGGTTGGTATTCTGGGTATTTCTACAAGAGTCTGAGCACTTTTTTACTCCCAATAGCTCAGATAATTCAATATACTGACAGGAAGTGAGATAAATTAAAGTTAAATCCACTTCTGAGTGTTTTCTGTCGGGTTTAGAAGGTACGTTTGAGGGTTAGAGTTTAAGGAAGCTGATTATAAGATGAGAAATCTGTTTATTTAACCTTAAATTTGGACTAGATTATATTAATATAATATTGCTTATTGATTTTCAAAGGTGCTCTCCCTCCAATCTGACGGAGCTTGATCTATTCTGTGAAGAAATGAGAGCAAAATTTTGATGGGACTGAAAACAAAAGAGGCTTTTTTATTATTATTTCCAAAAAATAAAATGTAAAACACGCTCTTCCAACTTTACAGTTTGATGTTTATGTTTGTAGATCACATAGAAACGCTGTCATATCCAGGATTTGGCTCTCGGTTTGTTTTCATGAACAGAAATGCATCATTTTAATCACATTTTAACCACCTTCAAGCTGCTCACTGCAAAAAACGAACTAAAAATAAGTAAGATTTTCTTAAAATTGTTTTTGTCCTTGATTTGAGTTGGTAAATAATATTATCTGCCAATGGAATGAGTATTTTCACCCCTAAAATAAGATAATTAGTTATCCTGCACTTGAAATAAGATGATAGAGATGAGTTGTTCCTATTTTAAGTGCATAAATCTTATTCCATTGCCAGATCATCTAATTTACCTGCTCAAATCAAGGACAGATACACTCATTTTAAATAATATTTTACTTGTTTTTAGTTCCATGGAGATCGATGAGAAAAAAAAGGAAAATTAATAATTCATTTATCAGATTTAAAGTGTTTTTCAGGACTTGTTGGAATCCTGGTGTTTTTTTTAAACCCTGATACAGGAAATTAATCCCTGAAATCTCCAGAAACCGAGGCGCCTGAACGCGACTGTGAGTCGCTGTTGGTCAGAGCTGGAGCCAGTCGATCATTTACAGAGGAACCGTGTTTACATTGTTACAGGATGAGGAAGCGTAGAGCCGTTTAAGGGAATAAAAAATAAAACCCTTCCTGTTTGGCATCCACACTCTGCTTCTCTAACTCAGCACACCGCTCTCCAGGTACGTCCCCAAACCTTCTCTTTAAGGCTTTAAATCCTCTCAGAGTTGAATTTACTGCATTTAGACTCTTTTTCTCATGTTGAATCCTTATGTATAGAGAAAAAAAAAACTAATTCATATTAAGACATGAACATACACTCAGTTTTTAGCTGGTTGTTCTCTTATAATGCATTGGATGGATAAAAACTACCAAAAATGGTCTAATAAAATGCATAAATCCTTTATTTAATGCCATATGGTTATAAGAAAACCCTCGGACGGAGAGCCAATATTAGCTGAAGTGATTAAAAAGTGAGGCATGGGTCATAAACAGAACAGCAGATCTCCTGAAAACGTTAAATGTGTAATAAAACTACAGGATATTTAAATTTACGGCTTCCTGCATGATGGAACCAGAGCTTTGCTCCATTCTGGGTTTTTAATCTTTGTTGTTCCTCTTTCAGGGACTTTTCAGGCTGTTTGAACTTCCATGTGCATTTGGCGCCTCACTCTCCTCGTGTTTTATTTATTTTTTTCAGGTCCTGTTTGTTTTCTGCCTGCTTTAGCAGAGGTGAGTAACCCAGGTTCAGTAAATAAATAAATAAGATTAAAAAAAAAATGAGACAGATTAGCTCCCAGCACTTGGTTAAAATCAGATGGTTAAGTGAAATGGATGAAGGGTTTTAACTTTCTGAAGTCTCTGGTTTTTAAGTCGCTTTGCAGCAGTTTTAGCTTTTCTGTTTTTATATTTTTGCTTTCATCTCCTTCCTGTGTGTTTTTGTTGATGTTTTGCGGTCAGCAGCCATTAACTTCTCTGTTGCCCTGACTACAGGTCCACCCACCTGTAGCCTATTAGCATCTAGATTAGCATTTATTGCTATTGCTGCTGCTAACTTCCTGTTGTCATTATTCTGTTTCCTGTCTCCGCCCAAATCGTTTTTGCCCTGGTTCTTGGGGTTTTACATCTTTATTTATTTTTCATTCATGTGTTGCTTTGGCACTGGAACCCGCCAGGACCGCATGGCGACGCTGTTAGTGGTATTTTCTGACATGGAGGATATGACTCTCTGCCCAGGGTAGCATCCGATCAGGGAGCGGCGCAAGAAAACCAAAGTTATCTTCCAATTCCTGCCCAACAATATTATTATTTTGAACTTATTTGTGTCTCCAGCCAGTGGGTAGTGGCTATCCCCATGTGATAAGTGAAAATAAAGCATATTCCACACCTAGCTAAAGATGCTAATGTTGGTACTGCTACGAAGTTAAAGGGCCATTTCATACAATTGTTTTTTATTAATGTAAAATATTTAGTCTTCTCTAGTTTAAAAATCTAAATTAACTTTTGCATAGAAACCCATTTTGTTCAATTTGCAAAAAAAAAAAAAAAATCGGATATGTTTGGAATTGTTTTTAGGTGACAGATTGAGACCAAGATGAAATATCTAATATGTAAAAAAAAATAAAAAACATGGAGTGAATAATTATTTTCATACATTTTTATGTGTTTACTGATGTTTGATTTGTTTTTTAATGAACCCAAGATGTTCCATTATATGTAAAATATGCATATATTCCATGTTTTCTCAGTGTAGATAATGATTGTGTCTCAGAAATGGCCTTGGAACCATTTCCATTCTGTCAATGAATTTGTTTATAATCTCTATTTGAATTTCCTCAGATGTCAGCACAAGTTCTTAGCCGACGTCAGACAGCTTGTAGTGAACCTAAGCAAACTGCGATTAATTACATTTATTTATAAGAGGGCCCATGTTGGTTTGTGCAGTTTATCTCCCACTCAATATATGAATTCATTCATTATTGGAAAGCGCTTTTTGAGTTTACTCAGGTTATCTTTGTCTAAGAGAAGAAATCTAGGAGGAGGTAAATACCTTTTCTTAGCACTTTGCTAAATTTAATTAGCTCTAATTGGACAGGAGAGTGTTGTGAGGGTGCCTCCTCCTGAAGGGGGGCTCCCCTCATTTCCTTTGCTTCAGTGATTCTCTGCTCAGGGTGAGTCTAAGAGGCTTCAGCCTGCTAATGATCATGGTTGTGTTGTCTCCCAGGGAGCTGCCAGGTGTATCCAGGTGTATCCATGGCGATGCAGCAGCGTCACACCTGAGGAGTCGTCCCTGCAGGAGCGGCACCTCCACCAGATGGAAACCTGCTTCTGAGCTGTTGTCACTGGACCTGCGGCGCCCCCCCCCCCCCCCCCCCTGCCTATGACCTACCTGGCCCACACGGCCCACGCCCAGTTCGCTGCCCTCTGCCTGGCCCTGATTGGCTGGACGCTGACGGCCATGGCGCCGGGCCTCGTCCAGTGGAGGGTGTGGGAGGTTCCCGGCAGTGAGGCGGTCACCTCCGGCGTGGCCTGGGTGGGCGTCTGGAGGGCCTGCTTTAACAGCCACGCTCACGTGAGCGAGGGGCTGAGATCCATGTTCTGCCGGTCCATCCGGCTGACGGAGAGCTTCACTCCACCGGAGATCGCAGCAGGTCAGGTCCTCATGCTCCTGTCGCTGCTGGTGGGGCTCGCTGGGAACGCCGCCGGCGTTTACGCCATGAGGATGGCCTACTTTGGGAAGGCGAAGGCCTCCGCGGTCTGCCGGGGTTTCATCGGCACCGGGGCGCTGGTCCTGCTGGCCGCTCTGCTGTCGTCCGTCCCTCTCATCTGGAACCTGAACTCCGTCGTGGCGAACCGGACCATCGACTTCCCCGAGGAGTTCAGGCTCCCCAAAGCGCCCAGAGCGCAGCGCGCTGGCTGCGGGATCGCCGTGGGCTTGGTGGGCTCGGTCCTGATGGCGGTGTCAGGGCTGGTGTTCTGCTCCTACAGGCCCGGGAGGGATCCCCGTCTGAGGGCAGGAGACCGGGAGGAGGTGAGCTTCGATGGGACCGACAACCCGGCTTTCCAGTCCCACGAACGCCTGTGATGCGTCTCCACAAACGGAGAACTCGACAAGGGGAGCGGAGAGCAGTAAAAGGATGCATACAGGTTCCGCACTGCAAAAATGGATCTAAAAATAAGTAAAATGTTCTTAAAAGTAGTGTTTTGGTCCTTGATTTGTGCAGGTAAATAATATCATTTGCCAATGGAATGAGTAGTTTGACCCCTAAAATAAGATAATTAGATATACTGCACTTAAAATACGATGATGGAGATGAGTTCTTCCTATTTTAAGTGCAAAAGTCTTATTCCATTGGCAGATTATCTTATTTACCTGCTCAGATCAAAAAACCAAAACACTACTTTTAAGAAAATATTACTTATTTTTAGTTCAATTTTTGCAGTGCGGTCTGCCTCGTAAAGGAAGAACAAACAGAAACACGCATGTCCCCCACAGGCTTGACTACACCGACCAATGAGAACTGTTTTATTAAACGATGCTTAGGAATAGGGCTGGACGATATAGAAAACCTATACCGATAATTAGCAACAAATTCAAAACATATATTTTAAGTGCAGCCCGGTTTATTTTATGCTGTAGCTTAGTGACTTATTTTTAGATACAGAACAAACACTGAATTCAAACCAATAAACCAACTTTACCAAAACGGAAAGTTTTTAAAAATGAAAAAAAAACAAAAACCTCTGAACTATTTGAAGGGGGCGGAGCTTGGTTCCTGGATCTGCGTTGTGATTGGTTGGGAGGATGTAATGACTGTAATATGTAAAAAAGGAAGGAAAACTGTTATTCTATTGAACTTTTTATTCATCCTTTTTTTCTACCATCGATATATATATATATAGTTATTGAATTATTACTTAGGAAGCCACATTAAATCACTGAAATACAGCAGCTGTTAGCGGCAGAAGCTGCTTTCAGATCTTTAGATGTTTGTACCTTTTGTTGAGAATATTGACTCAAAAACCCAGTTTTACAAATAAAATCCATCTAAACATCTTTAACAGAGGAGTTCTTATATAAGAGTTCTTAATTTTTATCATATCTATTTTTATAATCCTGATGTTTTATTAATTGGTCAGTTTTATCGTATTTCTGCATTTTATTCGTTTTTAATCGGTGTACAGCACTTTGGTCAACGGTGGTGTTTTTAAAGTACTTTAGAAATAAAGTAAAGATATTTACATATTTTTTTCTTCAATGTTCTGCAGATTTTTTTATCTAGCCTGTTTTTAATCTCTTTCGCCTGTTTTAAAAAAGATACAATGGTTAGATTAATGTGGAGGCGGGGAAAACACTTAAAACACATCGCAAAAAGGGAATTAAAAGTAAAACCTTCTTGAAATGAGTGTATTTGCTCTTGATTTGAGCAGGTAAATAAGATTATCTGCCAATGGAATGAGTTTTGTACTTAAAATGAGAAAAAACTCATCTCCATCATCTTATTTCAAGTGCATTATTTCTAATTATCTTACTTTAGGGGTGAAAATACTCATTCTGTTGACAGATAATCTTGTTTGCATGCTCAATTTAAGGGCAAATACCCTCATTTCAAGACACTATTACTTACTTTTAGTTCCTTTCTGCAGTGCATGCAGGACAGCGTGAGAGTTGAAGACCCCTGATCTAGACTGACAGGCTGGGCAAGGAAGAGAGGCAATCCGAGAAGAAGCCAGAGGCTCCTGGCGACTCTGGAGGAGCTGCAGCACTGCAAAAACGGAACTAAAAATAAGTCACATTTTCTTCAACTTAGTGCATTTGTCCTTGATTTGAGCAGGCAAATAAGATGATCTGTCAATGGAGCGAGTATTTTGATCCCTAAAATAAGATAATTAGGTATAATGCACTTGAAATAAGATGACGGAGATGAGTTGTTCCTATAAGTGCAAAAAATCTTATTCGATTGGCAGATCATCTTATTTACCTGCTCAAATCAAGGACAAATGCACTCAGTTTAAGAAAATTCTACTTATTTTTAGTGTTTTTGCAGTGAGGGGGTGGCAGTCTCCTTTGGAGACATTCGTTCTCGCCACAAGAACTAGAAGCGTAGCGTCGAATCAAAGAATCGGCGCACGGAAAGTATGTTTTCTTTAAATATTTTATTGAAAAAAAGAAAAAAAAAAACAGCTCATTTCCAGATTTTCAAACCATCTGCATCAATGTTCCTCTAACGACGAACACATAAAGGCCCAGGAGCTCAACCGGGGCCTTTCGGTGCGTCCCATTCGTCCTCGGCGTTCTCGACCTCCGGGTCTGGCGCCTAAAAAGTCGCTAATACGCGCCGGAGCAGCTGGACGTTTTCACGCCGGCTGTACACCCGCAGCAGCATCGAGTAAAAACCTCATCCTTTGACCGCCTTTCAGAGCTCACCGGACGGGATGTTTCAGCCGCTCATTAGCACCAACATACCGCCTAGAACAGCGTTATTGTCTTTTATTGTTGTAACAACACAATCTGATGGAGGCGAGGAAAGGCATCTCTCAACCCTCGCCACGGGTTGAGAGATGCAGCTGAGAAACGGGCAGCGGCACCAAACACGAGCGTAAAAACCCGCGTCCTGACATGATTCCAGAGCCAGACACCAGGACGCACCGGCGGCGAGTAAGACGGAGATGAAAGCAGTTCAAATATCAAACATGTGAAGTAGATTCTTTTGTGTCAATTCTTTCATTCGGACGGGCCGGCGTATAAAACCAGAGGGAGACGTCTCTGCTAAAAGCGGTTTAAAAAGGACGTGGAGGGAGCCGAGTTTGGCAGAGAAACCTGAACGCTTCGTGGTGCAAGCAGCTCCCCGTCCTGTCTTTAGAAAAAAAAAAAACACATTACGGCCGGAGCCTCCTTCAGAATAAAAGCCCAGCTGCTTCAGCAGAGGCAGGTACAGCGGCTCTGCACAGGAGAGCGCAGATGAACGAGCTTCAGGCCGACTTTAATACAAACGCGTCGTTTTCCGCCACATTTCCAAAACCCCAAACCCGTCCGGTCCACTTTTTGGCTCCTATTGGTCTTTGTTTTTTTTTTTTGTTTTAGGATAACCTACAATACGTTGGCTGCTTCACTTTAAGAAAGTCCAAAACAAAAGAAAATCTAAAAGAAATAGATGGTGCAAAGGAGAAATATGGAGTCGTGATATTCCTAAAAACGCCTGAAAAGGACTAAATATTTCACGTCAGGGCCGACAGACTGCCACGACTTCTTCCTCTAAAAACAAACGGACGCTCCGATACGAGTCCGCTTTGACCCAGATGGTTTGAGGCTGAACAGCAATAACATTAAAACATACAAAATAAAATAGAAAACGAAGAGAAAAAAAAAAAGTAAAAAGGTTGATAAAAGCGGGAGGCTTAATGGTTCCAAAATCCGCCGGTCTGTTCTTGATACACCTCGATGACGTCTTCGTCTTCCATGCCCAGCTGCGGAGACACAGGAGAGACAGACGACTTCACCTCCACTTACACGGCAGAAACAATCAGCTAGAGACGCTCCGGCTTAAAAGGTACAAAGCATTCTGGGAGTTCTGGACATCTGTGGAGCTAGAGATATTCCCGAAGGTCGGGCTGATGGAAAGAAAACGGAGGGCCAGGGGAGACCCGTTCACCTCTTTGGGAGTTTGGTTGTCTGCGATCCTCTGTCCCTCAAACAGAAACCGTAACGTGCTCGCTGGGACGCCCTGCAGGAAAGGGAGGGGGAAACACACACACCAGGGGGGGGTCAGAGGTCACGCCGTCCGGATGGATCAGCCGCAGTAGACGGGCAGCAGCGTCCTACCTGTCTCTGGCTGTAGGACTCTTTCAGCTTCTTTAGATGCGTCGTCATTTTCACCTTGAAGTGGATCTCGCTGCTGTCCTGGAAGACAAGAGGGGGGACGGGACGTTATTAACCGAGAATCGAGCAGAAACACAGAAACCACCCGGAGAGGAAGCCCAGCAGGCAGACTTTGGGTTTATTAAAGCTGATTTGGGTGGAAAATGAACGGAGGTCACGACTATCACCACCAATAACCATCTCCAAAATGCCCCAAACTAAAGTTCTGGCACCGTTCTAATGTCACCATGACTGTTTAGATTCTGACTCGACAATCAGGGAAGAATCAGACGACTCAATGATTCCTGAATCTTTGTAAATGAGCCATTAAAGGAGCCAGTCTGCTTTAATCAGACGACTATGAAGGCTCTCTGAACACCTGGCAGAGACACATTGTTGTTTACACTGCGAAAAGAGAACTCAAAGTAAGTAACATTTACTTGAAGTTTGTGTATTTATCCTTGATTTGAGCAGCTAAATAAGACTATTTGCCAATGGAATAATATTTTTGCACTTAAAATAAGAATAATTCATCTCCATCATCTTATTTCAAGTGCAGGATGTCTAATTATCTTATTATAGGGTTAAAAATACTCAATCCATTGGCAAATAGTCTTATCTAGCTGCTCAAATCAAGGGAAAATATACTAATTCCAAGAAAATTTGACTTATCCTGAGTTCCCTTTTTGCAGTGTAGCTAGATGAAGGAAACAAACTGACAAAAAATTGCCTTTTTTTTCCCATTGAAGCAATATCAAAAAGAGGAAATAATGAAAATATAGACACGCTGTTGCAAGAAAGTCATCAGGAGGTAGGATTTAACTTCAAAAATACTTTATTTATCCCATTAAATGGTGACAGAGCCACTTCAACGTGTCGCCTGCCTGAACGGTGCAACTCTAGAGCATATTTTCTTTATATGGAATAAAGAAATTACACCCATGGTCTACTATAAAATAAATGTGAAAAACTAAAGTTACAGAGCTGACAGGAGCAGTTGATGGTAGAATTGTTCTTTTTTTTAATGTAATTAAGCATTAATACAGCTGCTGATTCAGGCAGACAGAGAGGCAGAACAGCAGGAAATAAAATACTTTTTTTATACAGATAACTGTATATCTGTACGTGTACTTTAGGTATCAGGCTGGGATCAGAACTTTATCTCCATTTATTAACCAGCTTAAAAAGCACCAAAAATCAGCTGATTAGATCCGTGAGGACGTCCAGAACCGAACAGCCTGGGTCGCTAATGATTACAACAATAAAAATCAATGAACCGACAACATCAAAGATCATTTAAGGCCCATTTCTTATCCAACGTTAGAAAATAACATTTTAACGTTATTTGGGGTCAAATCTTTTCATACATTTCAACGTAAATCCCCGTTTCTCGTCTAGATTCCATCTAAATACACATTTTAGAGGCTTTTAGTGTCACAATAGCTTGCTGGCCTGCCTAAACTGGGACATTGTTCCTGTGGTCTACATAGATCAGGTGGGATTAGCAGATCGGGATTGAACGCCTCCAGATATAATCCATAATCTATAATTAATATTCAGCCGTGGATTAGTGATAGAAACCAGAATTTAACTGACCTGACCGATCACTTTTAGTTTAATATACTCTCCATCCTTCTTGTCGCCCCCATCTTGACTGGATGGTTTCGTCTCCTGGAAAACAAACAACACGTAAATCAGCAGCAGGACCAGAGCACAGAACCGGACCCAGAACGGTACCGTCCATCAAGAGGGAGGGGGGGGGGGGGTGTGGACCACCCTCGTTTCCCAGCAGAACTACTAGGTAAAAACAAAAACCGAAACAGAAGCTGGCTGCTGAGCCTGGGGCCTGCAGCTGCATCGGCTAGCCGTGTTAGCATGTTAGATAACCAGATACGATGGAGCAACGGGAGAAAAACGCTCGGTAAACACGTGTTTCCGGCCGCGGCGGAAGCAGCAGCGGTCGTTACTGTCCACCGGTCGCGTCTCACCGTGTCCGACATGTTCGTCTTTTTCCCGTCCCGCCGAATATCCCGACAATAGACGCAGCGAGAGCTCCCAAACGGTGGATGTTGTGAGAATTCTACAGCGGCCGGAAGTGACGCACGTTGCAGACGTGCCGGAAGTGATATCGAAGTTTCAAAATAAAAACAACGTCACTATTTTTTTTTATTATTCTGTTATCCAGTTTCTCTTTAAAACTTGCTGTCAGTCAGCGCGACTCCTTCATAATCTTCCACCATTTTAATAAGGCTCAAATATGTATGTATTATTAATAATATTAATATTATTATTGTTAATTCTAATATTGTTATTAATTATTATTAATAATAATAATAATAATAATAATTATTATTATTATTATTATTATTATTATTATTATTATTATTATTATTATTATTATTATTATATATTATTCTTATTAGTATTTATTTATTATTAGTATTATTTGTATTTGTGGGGGGATTAGCATTATACGTCATGTATAACAGATTATTCTGAACATGATGTTACCACGAGCACAGGGCAAAACCAAACCAAACTCACAGCCTTGACAGTGTTCTCAGTGACATGACGACAAGCAAGCATTTGCGTGATCGAAAATTATGTATACTTGACAAATCTTCCAGGAAATGGTAACCTACACAGAAATGATCACAGTTGGAGTAAAGCAAACATTTGCTATTATAACCACTGCTGCCTAATTTCTAGGTCCTGATGAAAACTGTGCAAGCCTCTTTTTCTCTCCGCCCAAAACACGGTAAGTATATATAGCTAACCTGGAAAATAATAGAAAGATTGCAAAACTCACTATTCCAACCCTACAGCCCAGCGGCAGAGATACTGACGTCGGGGTTTTTTTTTTCTCCAGAATGACGTCACAATATCTTTTGAACCAATAGCAGCTATTGCTTCTAACTTCCAGAAAACTGCAAATGAGCAGAAACTAAATGGAGACTGAAACCCCACATGTTTACAGCTGCTTTTGGTCCATAATAACAGGAACACTGACCATTGACCAACAAATTTGATTTGACATCTGCGCCACCGTCGCCCCATACAATTTTATGTTTGTTACTGCTCTCACAACCAGTCACTGTTTAACGTGTTTATGATGTTCTTATGTTTTCAAGATGTAAAGGTCTTTGAACTGAAATGTGCTGTACAAATAAACTTGACTTACTGTTTCGAAATTTAAATGCAGCACAATCCTTATACCTGAGGAGGGCGCCACAAAGACGGTTTCAGACAGAAAAACTGGATTTTAAACAAACAAGCAGTAATTTGTTAAAATAATGAACGAGACATATAGACAGTATTCTAAGCCATCCATTAATAATAATAATAATAATAATAATAATAATAATAATAATAATAATAATAATAATAATAATAATAATAATAATAAAAATATACCCTTTAAGTCAAACTATTCTGGAATAATTGCGATATGCAGTGAGAACTTTTTTTATTTTAGTTTTTTGTCGCAGAAAGGATTATTAAAAATATGTTAAAACCGCATTTTAAAGATACAAATGAGCTGAATTAGATTTGTTGCATTTTAAATGAAAAGTTTTTGTTAATAAAACAAATTAAAAAAATGTTAAGATATGTCTTTTAAAAAGCTTAACGCTTTAAAAAGACTACCTGGTTACCTAACTAGCATGTTTTGAAAGGTAAATAAATAAATAACATGGGCAACAAATATATAAAATATACCAAAACATATTTTTGGTTTAAAATGACATGTTTCATGAATTGGCGCTATATAAATAAAAAAATAACTGAAATTATTAAATTTGAAATTGAAATATAAGCTTTTTTGTAATAAAGAGACGAATGACTACAAAGTGATTGGGTTTTATTAATTTTGTATGTTTGAAATGATCATAATGTTAATATGTTATACTTATTAATCTATATACCTGTTTATTTATGTATTTTATTATTGATATTTATTTATGTTATGACCAGACACCAGCCTTTCTGACATCAAACGACTGTTTTTGTCGGGTTCATTTGTTGAGGTTAGGGGATAACCGCTAATCAAGTATGATGAAATAAAAATTCACACTTCCGGTTTCTTCCTTTCAATATAAAACAAAGACGTTTGATTGCTTTAAAAACAAGACTTTTTGCTTTTATTTTGTCAGGTAAAATTAACAGACTTCCGGTTCATTCTACTCGCTACATGCCGACTTGACGCAGCCCGGGGCCAGCAGCAGCCAGCGAAGCTACCATCCAGCAGGGTCTGCAGCGCCGCAAAATGAGAGCTGTGGACTGACTCGTCCCTCTTTTTTCTACCGTGTCAAACCCACGGGGGACATTATCCCGGACACGTTCTTTATCCTGCCGTCCCCGCCACCGGAGCGTCCCCGCGGGATCCACCGCCAGCTAACCGGGCCTCGTCGTCGTGGCCCAGCAGGGACTCGAGTGAAGTTGGGAGCGCAGTGCCAAACTTCTGCTTCCTCCAGCTGCGGTCCGCGGGGCCCGGGGCTCCTGTCACCGGCCCTGTGGATGAGGGAGTGAAGCGGGGTGGAAGCAGCCCGCAGGTGAGCGGACCCCGGCGGGACACACGGCTCCGGCTCGGTCATCCTTCCGTCTCGGCTCTGCTGCAGCGCAGATTAGCTTAATTAGCTCTGCGGCTAACTCCAAACTTTAGCATCAGGTTAGCCTGGTAACTTCCCTGGCCTGACAGCTAGCTTCGTGCTCGCAACTCAAGTCACAACATCCCGTTTGTGTGTTTAATTACACAAACGGCGTTCTGGATTTAATTTTAAGGCGTTATTAGCTATTTATAACAGCTGAATATGGGTGTGTAGCTCGTAGTGTAAAAACAAAAAAATCGCTAGCAACAGTTGTTGCTGTTAGCTTCCGGGGGCTAGCAAGTTCAATTAAAGCTAGATAATAATTATCTCCCCACAACCATAAAATGAATTAATGCACTCATTATGCTTTATATAATACATCATTAATAATTTAAGCCTCTTACATGGTCAGGGTTATTATTTTGTCTCTTATTATTTTGGTCTGTTTTGACAGCTTTAGCTGCCTTTTCTTGCACTAAATGTGCCAAAATACATTAAGTTCAGTTGAACTTCTCCTGTTTTTCTGTTTCAAAGCTCTTCGACGGTGCTGGTTCTGCGGTTGTGATGTCATTGCACAATACAGGACTTCTCTAAAATCACGTTTCTCTGTTCCTGCCGCCTCGACTCGGATTAACCCCATTTTCAGATCACACCAAGCAGTCATTGAGCAGTCAAGTTCATTTAAGAGTCAATCCAGCGAGCGACACCCCTGTCTTCTACGAAGGATTCAGAGAAAACAGACACACAAGCTGGGACGTGTCTTCTTTCTGTTCATTTTAATCAGTGTTCATTCATTCTTGCTCATCTTACAGAGGACAGCCCAGTGTCACAAAGTAAAAGCTGCCTTGAAATTAAAACTTCTGCTAGTCAAAAGCTGAAATATCATATTGAGCTAATAAGAAAAATAATGCATAAATCTGAAAAACAGTGACCCACAGCTGTCCAGCCGAACGCCACCTGAACAAGGAGAGGTGAAGGGTTCATGGAAAGTTTGGTAGGAGGAAAAAGTGCGGTTATAAGGGTCCAGACAAGAAACGAGGGGCAGCTGCAGCTGTGAGTGTCTTCAGGGAGATTCACGAGTCGCAGACGACAGCAGCGGGCTGCGGAGAGAAAGGTCTGCTGGCGCTCGGCGGTCCAAAGTCCTCCTGGAAGGGAAATGAATGCACATTTTTATTTCGTTCGGGAAAATCCTCGCAAAAATCTGGGCAAAACGGAGACGTGCAGAATCTGAGCCGACTGAGGTCCAGAGGGAAGTTTACGCTCGCCGATGCAGATATTCACAGAAAAAAACGAACCTCAGGATGTGGTGCATTCACTCTTAACCATGAGGATATGCTCTCAGCAGGCCCGCGTCGCTGGTATACGACATTTTTTATTTAATATTCCCGTCTCCAGGGACATTTCTGTATTCTGTCTATTGTCAGACGCAACCCTGAATCATCAGGTATCAGAAATAAACCTCCCGAATGACGTCACTGTGTGTAACGAATGTGTGTAATAAGAGGTTTAGCTTTTAAATAGAGTCAATAAAGTAAAATAATGTTTCAACGGTGTTCTAATCTGCCCAGTTACACCTGGATCTGGACCAGACCAGCTCCTAACGAGCCCCGGTCCATAACGCCGCCTGTTTTTAACTGGGGCTGCACAATTAATCGCATTTTCAATTTAATCGCAATTTAACAAAAAAGTAATTTCCAAATCGCAGAGGTCTGCAATTTTTGGCTATGTAACAATTAGTGAATCAGACGCGTCCTTTAGTGTCAGTAATATGTTTAAAGTGGGTTTGCCTCCACATGGAAGGGAAGAGAGTTTCAGCAGTGAGATAATCTAATTTTATTACTTGTTTTAGTTTATATAATCATACTTTTACCAGGAATCTCACCACAGCATTAAGTTCTGGTCAATCAGTTTAATACATAGACTGGTTTTTTGGTTTATTCTGATTAATAAAACCATTAAAAGTTCTTGTTTTAAATAGTCCTTGTTTACAAACATCTTTATCTGGAGGCCATTTTTGTTGCGTGTGGTTAATGCAGAGAAAAGTCAAAATTAAATTGCAATTATGGTTGAAATGTATCGTAGGCAGAACGCAATCATTTCTGCTCTGAGTTGAGACGCAGCGGCTCTTTTAGCACCTGATCTACACAGCGATGAAACAGATTGATTTGTTGTTTGTATATGTTTAAAAAGACATGATAATTTAAACTGAAAAAAAGAGAATTGCATTAAATCGCAATATTAAGATAAGAAAAATCGCAATTTGATTATTTTCCAAAATCGTTCAGCCCTATTTTTAACGCAGCTTTTCCTCCTAAAGCAGGTCCTCTCGCTCCCTCTCAGGCTTGTAATTGTCACAGTGAGACCAAAACCGGGTCCGCAGGTCTTTACTTATCGGACCGGACCCAGAAACCCAGCAGGGGTCGCGTTTCACGATGGCGTTCTGCTCATGAGAACCTCTTTTCGCAGTGGAAAGATGAAGGAAGGCGGCCTGTGATCAGGAAACGGAGCTGAGGTCCAGGAGAGCGGATCAGACTTGGAAGAAGTCAACTTGAAAACATTTCGTAAAGACAACAATCCAGCATCTAAATTAGGAATCGGGTCGCTTTCTGTCTCTGCTAAGTTTGGAGGAGTTGAAAGTGCCGCTTTACAAAAGTCCTGTTATCTCTGATTTAACTAACATCAACATGTTTGCACCTTTTATTTAGTCTGCTCTGCTCAGGATGTGGATAATCTATTATTTCTAGATTCATACCCTGAACAGGAAGTAACTTCTGCTTTTACAGTCGTCTCTGTCCTCACCTAATATGACAAGCTAGGTTATACGGATGGATGAACCTCAGACTGGTTCAGTCCTCCTGGTTCTGACACAGAGTTGGTGCTGCACAACATTACCGTATTTTCCGGACTATAAGGAGCACTAAATATTCTTCCCAAGTGTGTAATATCACTCCGCCCCTCCACATCCACAGCTCTCTATTCGTCTCTGCCAGGAGGACTATAAGTCGCTCCGAAATATAAGTCGCATCAGTCAAAAAATGCGTCATAAAGAGGGGGAAAAAAATATAAGTCGTACCGGACAAGCGCTAGCTGTTATTAGCCTCACAGACAGTCCATTAACAGGTTCTGTTATTGCGTTAAGATTTTTTTCCTTCATCATGATGCAATGAATATACACACTATAGACGGTTTACTCCTTGATTCATGCAGGTCAAGATGAATTACCATTTAAATTTGACATATAGGTCACAGGATCGGCCAAACTATGAAAAAAGTCCGAAATGTACGTTAGAGGGACTACACTACCGTGTTTCTAACATAAGACCAAAATAAACTTTTATGTTGCATTAACTTACTAGGTTTATTGTTACTAGCACGTACCCCAGGCTGCCTTACATGAATGCACTACTAGTTTAGACATTACAGTCAGGCAGCCTTGTAGACAGCTCAGGGGTCCTATCAGATAGTGACATAGTGTACCGTAATGCTCCTAATATCCACTAAGCAGAGCTAACCAAAGGTGTACTTAAACATTTAACAGATATTTGAGCACATTGTACCACATAAAATCAGTCAGTAAGAAAAACGGTGATCACATATAAGGCGTGCCGTCAATTTTTGAGAAATTTTAAGGATTTTAGGTGCGCCTTATAGTCCAAAATTTACAGTAAGCAAAAAATTGTAAAAATGACAATTCTGGCATTTTCTTCTTCTGTTTTTTTCAGACGCCACAGATGGGAATTTCTTGTTGTCCTGATAAAGCCAAATTCTTATCACGGTTAAGAAATGTTTTCATGATGACAATTGAAACACATTTCCAGCAGCATGCTAGCCACAGCTAATCACACATTACTAATACGTTTAATGTATTAAATGAAACCATGAGCGTGAGCTTTAATTTATTAACCTGTCAGAGTTCATCATGAAGGCCAAGTATTCGATCTCTAAGATGTTTATTGAGCTGCTTTACTTCGTGGTCACTGTAAATCGCCGTTTGCTCACAGGCTTGTCAAGATATTTGGGTTTTCCTTCTTCGTTTGCCTCATATGCTAAAATATTTAGTATCGATACCATGTCAGGTTAGTTTAGTATGCGCATACAGCATTTGTGTATCAATGGTTTTGACAACCCTATTTATTTGCACTTTTTGTTTAAACCAAACTGTTTTCCCTGTCTGAGCTCAATGGTTCAACATTTTAACTGGAATCTTATTTACAGGAAGTTCAAAATCCATTTTATTGTGACATGTTTTCTATATCCATTGTTTTTCCATTTGTTTTGTTTTCATTCAGGTGTTTTTTTTTTTAATAGAGACTAAGTATATTTATTGTTCTATTTATTCTGAATATTTAAAAAGGTTTTCAGTTTTACTGTTTAATGTTCTTAACAAATTTGTTTATTTTACAGGGGTGTCCAACTCTTTTCTATATGGGGCCACTTTGGCATCACCAAGTCATTAAAAGGGCACTTTGCACCTGTAATTTCAGCTCGGTTCACATAGAAATATTTAAAAAAAAGCACAATAACATAAAAGTAGCTCCCTTTGTTCACAGTTTATATATTTTATATGCAAAAAGAAAATTATATTGGGGTTAGTTAAAGTTTAAACTCATCATTTTTCATCCCTTTTTCTCTTTTTGGACATCTCTGGGTTGTTTTAATGTGTTGTGGAATACTGACACCTAGTGGCAGGATGCTGTTACTACATAGTTAAAAAAAAACATTTGCAGTTTTAGCCACTTTATACAATTAAAAAAAAATAGGCCTCTACTTTATGACACAACCTGCCGTTTCTTGGGTCTTTAGGGTCGGATAAATTGCCTTGATTGGCCGAATTCGGCCAGCAGACTTTATGTTTGACACACGTTATATAGGGTCTACCTGCGTCATTATGCCATTATCATATTAGTTAGGAAAAGGTTTCCAAATTACATTATTGTGGTTTAGCGCAACCATTTTTTGGAAAATATATATTTTAGGAAAGTAAAAGATTCGTTAAACTCAGTTGGAAGCCATATAAGATGTTGTTGTGTCGCTGTTTCAGGAGTAAGGGACCCCCTTAGATGGGAGAATCCTCTGTCCGGGCCTCCTGGGTTAACCGCCGCGCCATGATGGGTGAGTCCCCGGTGTTCTGGTGCCGGTCCGGACCGATGCGTCGTTCCCTTTTAGGGTCCAGGGCTAATTTACCACAGCAGCCTGTAGTCCTGTTTGCACTGCACGGTGAAAAGTGCTCAGCCAACCAAAAGTTGTTTCGCCTCTCAGATGAGCAGGAGGCCCTGAACTCCATCATGCAGGACCTGGCCGAGCTGCACCGATCCAGCCGTCCCGCCACCTTCCTGTCCGAGTTGGGCAAACCCAAAGTCTCCTCGCCCAAGAACCAGGTGCCCATATCAGCTGAGAGTTTCATTTAAAAGCTTTTTTTGTTGGGATTTTTAATGATCTCTTCTGGTCGTGACCTTGTTCCCAACAGAACGACGTGAGGGTGAAGTTCGAGTTTAAAGGGGAGAAGAGGTGAGGCTTCATGTTCTGGTTCTGTGACGTCGGCAGTGCGACAGCCTCCTGACGTCTGTGCCTCTCCCGCAGGATCCTGCAGTTCCCTCGGCCCCTAAAGCTGGAGGACCTGAAGACGAAAGCCAAGGTGGCCTTCGGTCAGGCCATGGACCTTCACTACACCAACAACGAGGTAGGAAGCAGCACGCTAGGTCTGGGAGTGTTAAATGTAGCCGGCGGTACTAAGGTAGTGCTTGGCTGTTCCCGCTGCAGTTGGTGATTCCGCTGACGACGCAGGACGACCTGGACAAGGCCGTGGAGCTGCTGGATCGCAGTGTTCACATGAAGAGCCTGAAGATCCTCCTGGTTCTGCAGGTCAGTGACTCCCACGGTCCCCCGTTAAAGCTGTAGCCGGTAGTGCTGTTCAGAAACGCCTTTTGTTATTCTGGGTAAAAGCAGTCGCTACATTATGCATTCAGAAAAATGAGGGTAAGAAATATATCTCTGTGAGAGCATGTTGCTTGTTATTTTCCACTTGCTGGCTGCGCACTTCTAGTGTTTATGTATCCGGTTAGCTTAGCAGTTAGCTTAGCAGTTAGCTTAGCAGTTAGCTTAGCGGTTAGCTTAGCGGTTAGCTTCGGTGCTAGTTTGAACATGGCTGACAGTCGCAATAAGCAAACCGCTTTTATGTTTATGAGAAGAAGAGGAAGGACTCAGTAGAAAGTAATAAAACCAGAGTGGATTTGGGAGATTTCTTTTCACGCCATCCCCCTGAAAAGTGAAATCTTTTATCTTGGCAATAGTTATTCAAAAATGTATTTGAACCAGTTGAACTGAAGGCTAATTGTTGGTCATTTTGTCTACATAAAAAGTAATTATTTGGCAAAAGCCAGTTGCCGTGTTATTAACAGGAGATGCAGCATTCTGCTCAGTTCTGTACTATTGGTTTATTCAGCAGGAAGTCAGGTCTGCTTTAATCTGATTGGCCAATATGGGACAGTTTCCTTCCCTTGCCTCACAATGCAACACGTGTTTATATTCCGACATTTCAGTGATGCTGATCTGTCTTTTTTCTACACAGCACCATGACTCAGACCTCTGGTTGGAGTTATAGGCGCACTCTGCTTTCTGACTCCCACACAGAGGTCTGATGCTGCCTGGAAAAGAACGTACACGTACAGACCTTATGTACATATAGACCTGCAACATACGTTCAGTCTTTCAGTGGTTATTGCAACATTACGGCTGCAAAAGATGTCGTATCGGGAGTTTTCTCGGCCTTGTGGCCACGCCTGCTGCGATGCCGATGTGTGGTTGGGACTCTGTGGCACGATAAAGAGTCAGAAGATAAACTTATTTTCCTGCTGTTGTGCAGCTCCTGGTGTTTTTCTCAGCAACTTATGGACAATCGATCACAGCAGGGATCAACTGCAAAACTACAATACCGCTAATTGTCCGGGAAGACTCTATATGTAGTGCTTCGCTGCTGTAAAGAGAGATTAATGCGCCCAGGGGGTCGTTACTCGGTCCAAAACTGTTCAAAAGTGCGACTTGGAGAACTTGGAGAACTGAAAAATGCTTCTGATGAGAAGTTTCAACGCTCTAAAACTTATTTTCAGTGCGGTTTCAAGCAGACCTGATCGCCACTTGTATATCAGACGGTTCTTTACTACCCGCTGGTCGTAGATGGTAGAGATTGGGTTTTAAAACAGATAAAAGCCTCTTTCAGGTGTATTTCTGGTTCGGTGTAAATTATGTTTTGTTTTCCCACCAGAACCCTTCGTCCAACATGGACCTCCTGCCGTCCCACGAGGACTTGGACAACACAGGCTTCAGACCTCTGACCGGTGATACTTGGCTTTTCATTGGGTCTCGTTGGCGTCGTCTCGCTTCCCTCTCGGGCCTAAAACGTTTCCCTCTCTCCTCCTCGTCAGGCTCCCACTCTACAGACCGCAGCTCTCCTCCGCCCGGGTACATTCCCGATGCTCTCCAGCAGGTGGCGAGGAACGGCTCCTTCACCAGCATCAACAGCGAGGGGGAGTTCATCCCAGAGAGCATGGACCAGGTACCACAACAATGGAGCTTAACCCCTCATTTTCTGCTTTATTTATTTACGGTTACACTTTCTGGCGTGGATGTTAGCCCTGAAGAAGGCAGACACTTTAGTTTTCAGTCTTCTTCTTCTGCTGTGTAATTAGAGGATAATCAGATACAGAGAGATGAAGCCAAAGGGCTGAATCAATCAATCAATTCAATTCAATTTTATTTATATAGCGCCAATTCATGAAACATGTCATCTCGAGGCACTTTACAAAGTCAAAATCAATCATATTATACAAATTGGTCAAAAATTTCCTATATAAGTGAACCAGTTGATTGCTTCAAAGTCCCGACAAGCAGCATTCACTCCTGGAGAAGCGTAGAGTTACAGGGAGAGTCGTCTGCATTGTACATGGCTTTGCAGCAATCCCTCATACTGAGCAAGCATGAAGTGACAGTGGAAAGAAAAACTCCCCATTAACGGGAAGGAAAACCTCGAGCAGAACCAGAACCAGGCTCAGTATGAACGGTCATCTGCCTCGACCGACTGGGGTTACAGAAGACAGAGCAGAGACAAAAAAGCACAGAAGCTCACATTGACCCAGGAGTACTTTCTATGTTAGATGGTAATAGCGGGTGATCTGTCTTTCCTGGATGGTGTCACAGTTAACAGAACGTCAGACCAGGTGTACCTACTATGAAGAAAAAAGAGAGAGAACAGAAAGTTAAAAGTTTAAATAACAACAAACAATGCAAAACTGAAGAACAGTAGAAATCAGCAGAGTGAGAAAATTAGACCCTGATGTCCTCCAGTAGCCTAAGCCTATAGCAGCATAACTATAGAGGTAGCGCAGGGTAACATGAGCCACTCTAGTTATAAGCTTTGTCAAAAAGGAAAGTTTTAAGATTAGTCTTAAAAGTAGACGGGGTGTCTGCCTCACGGACCAAAACTGGGAGTTGGTTCCACAGGAGAGGAGCCTGATAGCTAAAGGATCTGCCTCCCATTCTACTTTTAGAGACTCTAGGAACCACCAGCAGACCTGCAGTCTGAGAGCGAAGTGCTCTGTTAGGAACATACGGGGTAATCAGAGCTCTGATATATGATGGAGCTTGATTATTAAGGGCTTTATACGTTAGAAGAAGAATTTTAAATTGTGTTGTTGACTTAACTGTAAGCCAGTGAAGGAAAGCTAAAATTGGAGAAATATCACTGTTGTTGGTTTCTAATAAAGCTGTGATCTTTGGCGTGCGACGTTCTTTCCCTGATCTGGTTTCTCTCCCTCAGATGTTGGACCCGTTGTCCATGAGCAGCCCGGAGAACTCGGCGTCTGGAAGCTGTCCGTCTCTAGACAGCCCGCTGGACAGGTCAGACCCTCAGAGTGAAACCTCACTGGTGTTTGGGTAGCAGCTCTGCGCGTCACTTGAAAACACAGAAAAGTTTTTTTAAAACCTCGTTGTTTTTCCTTTCCTCCTGCGTGTTCTGCCAGCGATTATCCCAAGTCCAGGATGCCCCGAGCACAGAGCTACCCGGACAACCACCAGGACTTCCCAGGTGACTTTAAACCTTCCTTCAAACGCTCCTTTAATGAATGCAGTGTCAGTGTGACCAACTGGGACGGGCAGCTCAAGTATAACTAACATATTTAGTTAATAGAAGAAACAGGGACAGTGTCGTCAGTGGTTGGAGCTGAGCCACATTAGCATCAGGGAAACGGGTTCAGATTTGTGCTTCAGGTCTGATTTCAGGGCTGCTTTAGTCTAAAAGGGGTCATGTATGGAGTAAGATTACTGTCAATATATACGTACGCATAAGTTCATAAAGGTGAATAAATTTAAGATTTGTATTTGGTCCTGGTTGTCAACTCATGCAGAATACAAGTTTAGAAGTCACAACTTTGCAACGTTACACATACTAATCACAAATTTACGAGTACAAATCTACAACCCTCGATAAAGTCGTTTTATGTTCCTTACCAGCTGCTGGTGGTGATGTGCCTGAATGTTTTTTACCAACCGCCATTAAAAGAAGAAGAAGAAAACAGCACTTACATGAAATTACTGCCATAGACATAATATAAGAGTAGACGCGTCGTTGGGCGGGTCTGCCTCTGCTGTGATGCGTCAGAGCGTCCGCCATCTTAAATGTGGCATATCTGCAGTTACTCAGTCACTTAAACAGTATCAGAGGGACTTTAATCTCAGAATATACTTTATATCCGTAATATTTTTACTTTTTTAATATTACTAGTTAATTTTCGTATCCCTTTAGCTTCATTCTCCTGATTTTATTCTTGTAAATAATTAAAATAATTAAAATAATCTAACCTGGAATTCTGCAAACTGTGACTATTCTGGAAATGTTCCCTCTTAATTTTCATAATATGACGCTTTCCCCATAATATTACCACTTTCGTCTTTTTTTTTTTTACTTTATTCTCCTATGACTTTTTTCTCATATTAGTAATTTTATCTCTTTAATACTCCCCCAAAAAGTCTGTTGCTAATCTGAGCCTATAACAGATCTTAAAAGGTTCACATGGTTTTATGAAATAATGAAGACCACAATGTTTAGATTTAACCAAGTATATATATAAACAAACAAACAAAAAATCTGGACAAATAGTTGCATATAAACACACACCTATTTATTTATAACACTTCAAATTTATATATGCACATCTATATCTAAAAATATCAATTGCTCTGTTCTGCTAATCTCTATCAATTAATCTATATATATATTTTTACAAGTATATATTAGCTCCATCCATATCTTTCTATTTAAATACTTAAAACATATATACAGGGAACAAAGTCGTTCACTACTTTCTGCCACACACAATATGGCGGTGACGTCGACGTGCAAAACTGCGCCCAATGAGGCATCTACATATATAATGTCTGTGATTACTGCCACCACCTGGTAAGGCGTGTAACTGCGTCATCTGGGGTAGTAGATTCGTAAATTTGGGTTTCCTATTTGTATTTTTGTAACTTCTAAACTTTTTTTCTCACAGTTGGCAACCAGGAACAAATGCAAATCTTAAATTTATTCACCTATACTGACTCACATTTACAAATCCAGAGACCTACGCGTACGTTTATATCGATAGTTGTCTAACCCCATAGATCCAGGGTTTGTCTAACGTTGCTCGCCGACTTGCTCTGCAGAGTACGACCTCCCCGTGTTCGAGAAGTCGGGGAAAGGCGGCACGTATCCGCGCAGATACGGCATTCCCTTCGGCCTGCAGGACTACAGCGACGGTGAGTGACCTTCACGCTCCCGAGAGCGGCGAGGGCGTTCGGCCTCAGAGATTAAGGTTGCGGTCGTCCTCGGCAGGGAGGAAGACGTTCCCCCGGGCCCGACGGACGCAGGTCCACAGCTTCCGCTCTCCGGTCAGCTTCAGCCCCACGGAGCAGTCCCCCAGCACCAGCAGCGGCAGCAGCGTCTTCACCCCCGACCTGGAGGAGGCGCCCGGGCCCGCCAGGAGGCGGCGGGGCAGCGACATTGAGCCCAACCCCGCCGCCGCCCCGACGCTCTCCGTCATGGACATCAGCCCGCCCAGCCGCTGTGAGTCCCTCTCCTGGAGTCAATCCAAGCAGGTAGGAGCTCCTCTTCTCCTCTGGGTTTCACTCTGCTCCGTCTCGCTCCGCAGCTCCACGCGCTCCCACCAACTGGCGGCTGGGGAAGCTGCTGGGCCAGGGGGCTTTCGGCCGGGTCTACCTCTGCTACGACGCAGACACGGGACGGGAGCTGGCCGTCAAGCAGGTCCAGTTTGACCCGGAGAGCCCGGAGACCAGTAAGGTGCGTGTCTCACTGAGCTCTATAATACACTGGAGTGCTAATCGCCCACTGTTAGAACGACCGCCATATTGGTACTCCCTATTTTCCTCCCAGTAACTAGGGAATATGTGCGCTACAGCATCGAATAACGAGGATTTTCTCATGTTCAGGGGGGGCTTAAAACTTCTAAAATGTCAAAAGCCATATACTTTTATGTTATGTTCTAAAACTGTCAAGTAATGAAAAAGTCATGTGCTGAAATATTTTGCATTTTATCTCTTTAAAAAGTTTAGAAGTTACAAAAATACAAATACGAAACCCAGATTTACGAATCTACAACCCCAGATGACGCAGTTACACGCCCTACCAGGTGGTGGCAGTAATCACAGACATTATATATGTAGACGCCTCATTGGGCGCAGGTTTGCACGTCAACGTCACCGCCATATTGTGTGTGGCAGAAAGTAGTGAACGGCTTTGTTCCCTGTATATATGTTTTAAGTATTTAAACAGAAAGATATGGATGGAGCTTATATATACACACTTGTAAAAAAAAAAAAAAAAAAAAAATTAATATATATATATTATATATATATATATATATAATATATATATATAAGATATATAGATATATATATATATATATATATATATATCTATATATATATATATAGATATATATTATCTATATAGAATATCATATATATAGTATATATTATATTATAGATCTATATATTATATGTATAGATATATAGATATATATATATAGATATAGCTATATAGATATATATATAGATAATATATTATATAGATATAGATATATATATAGATATAGATATAGAGATATATATATATATAGATATATATATAGATAGATAGATTAATTGATAGAGATTGGCAGAACAGAAAGCAATTGATTTTTAGATATAGATGTGCATATATAGCTTTGAAGTATCATAAATAAATAGGAGTGTGTTTATATACAACTATTTGTTCAGATTTTTTGTTTGACATATATATATATATATATATATATATATATATATATATATATATATATATATATATATATATATATATAATATTTAATATGAATAACATGTAAAATATTTCAGCACCTAATTTCCTAGTAGTTGATAGTGTTAGTACATCCACTGACTGTAGAATTACCTGTGAAACGTTTTCACACAGCCAGAAAACTGCTTGTTGTTGCAACCAAATCCTATGAGATTCTGTGAGAGTAGGGAGTAGCAAGATGGCGGCCAGTGACTTCAGTTTTTCGGCAAAATCAGCACTCCAGTGTATTTTATAGCTCAGTGGCGTGTCTGCCCCGAAACCAGCGGGAAGAGTCGCCGCTCCGGTCGGGAGAATTTAAAGAACCGCTGCTGTTTCTCTCCAGGAGGTGAGCGCGCTGGAGTGCGAGATCCAGCTGCTGAAGAACCTGTGCCACGAGCGGATCGTCCAGTACTACGGCTGTCTGCGGGACAGCATGGAGCGCACGCTCTCCATCTTCATGGAGCACATGCCCGGAGTGAGTGCTGGGCTTTTGGTTCTGGTTGATCTAGAAAAAGAAAGAAATGGCCTCTCCTCACCCAGCTCCTGCTGTTTTGGGACTCTCAGGGCTCCATCAAGGACCAGCTGAAGTCGTACGGCGCGCTGACGGAAAACGTGACCCGCCGCTACACCCGGCAGATCCTGGAGGGCGTCTCCTACCTGCACAGCAACATGATCGTCCACAGGGACATCAAAGGTGAGCGGGGCCTTTTGCTCTTCTCGGCGCCGGCCTAATTCGCAGCCGGAAAGAAGACGAGGATGAAGGAAGGTCCGTCTTCTTCTCTCAGGGGCCAACATCCTGCGGGACTCTGTGGGGAACGTGAAGCTGGGGGACTTCGGGGCCAGCAGGCGGCTGCAGACCATCTGTCTGTCAGGGACAGGCATCAAGTCGGTGACGGGAACGCCGTACTGGATGAGCCCGGAGGTGATCAGCGGAGAAGGATACGGCAGGAAAGCCGACATCTGGTGAGAGGTCTCACACTTCTGGGCGCTTCTGCTCCTCTGAGGCTGTAGTCCTGCGTGTTTTTAGATTTTGTGTCAAGTCTGATGAACGGGCTGCAGAGGAGGGGCAGATGAGAACAAATTTACTGACGCCTCTGTTAAAGATGTGGGGAAAGCTTTAAATAAAACCAAATCTCTATCTGGAACATTTTAGGAGGTCTCCGCCTTTAATGTAAAGACACTAAACATTCTCAGGACTCCCTACACCCACAGTTTACTTCGTCTCCACAGGAAAATGGTTTCCTAATTAGGTTTTTCTTAAGGCCTTATCTCATAATATCTCTAAATATTTTGTGTTTATGGTAGGGCTGAAGGATATATATAGAAAAAAAAAGCATATCAATAAAACAGAAATCATATTGATCGATATCGATAACTATCAATAAATTCAAAACATATATTTTAAGTGCAGCTCTGGCCATTTTATACTGTTTCTTAATGTCTTATTTTTAGATAAAGAATAAACACTGAATTCAAACTTAATCCTTTATTCAACCAACTTTTTACCAAAACTGCAAGTTTTTAAAAAAAGAACGTGTGCTCTCTGGACTCTTTGAAGGGGGCGGAGCTTGGTTCCTGGGTCTGCGTTGTGATTGGTTGGGAGGATGTAATGACTGTAATATTAATCATAACATAAAGTTCAACCAACAAGCAAGTCTATGTATTAAACTGATTGACCAGAACTTAATGATGTGCTGAAATTCCTAAAAGTTCCTGGTAAAAGTATGATTATATAAATTCTAAAACAAATAATAAAATTAGATTATCTCACTGCTGTAACTGTCTTCCCTTCCATGTGGAGACAAACCCACTTAAAACATATTATTGACACTAAAGGACGCGTCTGGTTCACTAATTGTAGCCAAAAATTTCAGACCACTGCAATTTGGAAATTGCGTTCTTTTTAAAATTGCGATTATATTGCAAATGTGATTAATTGTCACACCCATGCAGCTCAGCGTCTGTCGGGTTCCTAAAATGCTTTTGTGCGTGTTTGTTTATTTTATTTATTCCTGATCCTGGTCTCGCTCCCTTCTCTGAACGTCGACCTGAACAAATAGCCTCAGAGGAAACGCGACTGTTTACCGACATTTAAAACTTCAAATGGGTTTATTTTTTCAATGACGTTCTTTTATTAAGGAAACATCTGTGCTTTGACCTGTGATTGACAGATAAACTCCTCTCTGTGAATCTTTCTCAGTTTCTTTGGTTTGTGTCCATGTCACCGTGATGAAAAGACCGATCAGCTGAGCCACTTAACACATTAACATTCCAGTCCTGCTTACAGGAAACTGGTTGCGTTGCAGCATCAGTTCCTTACTGGTCCAGATGGAGATAAAGTCGACCCGTTCGTCTCTGCTTTCTGTTCTCAGGAGCGTCGGATGCACCGTCGTGGAGATGCTTACCCAGCGGCCTCCGTGGGCGGAGTTTGAGGCCATGGCGGCCATCTTTAAGATCGCCACACAGCCCACCAACCCAGTCCTGCCCCCCCACGTGTCGGACCACTGCAGAGAGTTTCTCAGGCGGATCTTTGTGGAGACCAAGCAGCGTCCGTCTGCAGATGACCTGCTGAGGCACATCTTTGTACATTAACCCTGAAAACTGAAGCCCCGCCCACCTGTAGAGCTGCCAAATAAGGCCTTACCTGAAGGGGCGGTGCTGCCTCTGGCCCAGCCCCCTCTGCCTTCATGCTGAAACCACTCTGGAGCAGGAAGGACCGGCTGGAAGAGGTTAGGTCGGTTTCCTCCCCGAGGCGGCCACAGAGGACCTGATCTTTAGTTTCTTTTCTCAGCAACGTGCACCTTAATTAGTCAGACGTGGAGAGGTCGAGCTCTTCCTCCTGATGAAACGTTGGTACAGTTTGTCTGCTCAGACCTTGGAGATGGGTACATGTAGGCCTGTCGCGATAATCGATAGATCAATTGATCGCACGATACATTTTAATCACACAATTAAATAAAATAAGCGCGATAATTTGCGTCTTCTCTCTCTGACACAGCGGGATAGCAAAAAGTCTTCAGTACGCAGCACCGGTGTCTGCTCACCCCTTCCTTCTCGTTTCCTCAATGGAGGTGGGGTTAAATCTTGACAGGGTTTCCCACAGAGAAGGGGGTAATCCTGATCATAGTTATCTAGTGGCTAGCGGGAGGCGCACAAGGAGCTGTTATTAGCTACTCGTATTTAGCTAATGAGCTAATAACAGCTCCTCACATTTAGCAAACGAGCTGATAACAGTTACTCGTGTTTAGCTAATGAGCTAATAACAGCTCCTTGCGTTTAGCTAATGAGCTAATAACAGCTCCTCGCGTTTAGCTAATGAGCTAATGACAGCTCCTCGCGTTTAGCTAACGAGCTAATAACAGCTCCTCGTGTTTAGCTAATAACAGTTCCTCGCGTTTAGCTAATGAGCTAATAACAGCTCCTCGCGTTTAGCTAATGAGCTAATAACAGCTCCTCGTGTTTAGCTTATAACAGTTCCTCGCATTTAGCTAATGAGCTAATAACAGCTCCTCGTGTTTAGCTAATAACAGCTCCTCGTGTTTAGCTAATGACAGCTCCTTGCGTTTAGCTAACAAGCTGATAACAGTTCCTCATGTTTAGCTAACAAGCTAATAACAGCTCCTCGCGTTTAGCTAACAAGCTGATAACAGCTAGCGTGCTAGCTTAGTTGACTGGGAAGTTTTATTCCAGACGGGAACCTTGCTGACCGTTTTACGTTTCTCTGAAAAATCGAGGCATTTAATATTAAAAAAAAATTATACTCAGCCCAGCGTGGGGTGGGGAGGTATAATTAGAGTGGGGGCAGTCCAGCTTGTGTCAGGTAGGCACATGCTAAAAGTTAACTTGAGAGCCTCACGAGGGAGAGGCAGAGTAACCCTAGTTTGGCTTTGACACCAATTAAATTTTTTTTCAAACACGTCCGCTGCGGGGTCGGAGTTTTTTGTATTTAAACCAAATGACGTCACCTGCTTAATTTGTCTGAGCCCGTCGGTCGAGAGGATATACTTGCGTCATTATGCCGTTATCATATTAGATGAAAAAGGGTCTCCAAATGACATCACAATAAATCTTGGGGAATTATCGTCCAGCTAAATGTGTTATCGTGACAGGCCGAGGTACATGTTGGTGTTGTGGACCTGACCCGACCCCAGAATGTAATCTCCACCCAGAACCCAGAGCGGTGCCGATGACCCACTTCTACAGACCAAACTAAACACTCCCAGAAAAGTTCCCACTCCCCTGCCTTGGTCTTCGTCTCCTCCTCCTCCTCCTCCTCCTCAGTCTTTGCCGTGTGCCTTTTCTGTTTCTAATGGCAGCGTAGGACCCAGTCTGGAGTTCAGCACTTCCTGTTCCCACCCAATTCAAAGCATTAGAGTCCAGCTTTTAGACATCAGCACAGCATCATTTCATTGTGTTCAGGCAGAGGCGCCCATGGTGACCAGATGTTCTGGATGTTTCTGAGCAGCCAATCAGCTGCTGAGCTTTCACCCGAGCATCTTTGTGCGAAAACTACAGAAACAGCTGCAGCTATGTTTCCACTGCGGGAAAAAAAAAATAGTTTTCAGACCAAATTATGGTACGTCGTTGTTGTGGAGCCTCCCGGGACCAATAGGGGGGCAGCAGCAGGAATTAGTAAAGGCACTTAATATGAATCGGTTTAGCTGTAGTTGCTCTGTGGGAAATGTTCCTGCTTTGGGCCACTCAGGTCGTGGAAACGAGCACAGTCAAGTTGTTCACGCCGCGTTTCACCAACGGTACCTGTCCAAACAGGAAGTCCTGCAGATTAAACGCTTGAGGGAGGAGCTGCTTCTGAGGAGCTGTTCACGGACGCTTTCTCCCCGTTTGCTCAGCGGCTGTCGCTGAAGCAGCTTCACAAACCTTTTCTTTGCACATTTAAACACTGTTTTTCTGTGTGTGTGTGTGTGTGTGTGTGTGTGTGTGTGTGTGTGTTCGTGCGCGCACACGCAGAAGGTCCAGTTCCCCTCTGCTGAATGTAATGTGTCATTTCCACCTCTAGGGGGCCTCGCTCAGTGCAGTGGTTGAACTCTTCAGTCACAGTATTTGTCAGCTGCTGATATACCTACAGTTCTCTCTTCAGCCACTGCTGCTGCTCCTGGAGGTGTGTGTGTGTATGTATGTGTGTGTGTGTGTGTTCTGAGGGTAAGAACATTAAAATAATAATAAAATGTACAGATGTGTAAAATAAAAATGTCCCTCTGTTTTTAAGTCCTCTTGTCTCCCTGTTCGGTCTCTGTGTTGTAAAAGAAGCCATGTTTATAATTCTGATTGGTTTGTGACCAATACGCCTGTTTATATCAGATCTGTATATCAGTGGTACGCATAATTTTTTAATATATATTTTTTATTTTCTTTGTTTTGTTTTTGTTTGTTTTTTAATGGGAGATTTTCTGCATGGTCGGGTCTGTGAGACGCAGAAGTGCCATTGAATGGTTGCTGTTTGTGGTCAAATTCTGGAGTATTGAGACCAGCTCTGTGTTCAGAATAATGATGATAAAAACGATTAAAGATATTTATTTCACAGCAAGACGTCGGCTAGTGTCTCTTTTCTGCTTAATTTTTGCTCAGCCTTTACCTTTTACTTACCCATTTGTCTCCATTGTCATAAATAAAAGAGTAAATATGGTCTGAAAGAGGTAGGAAACGTCATTATAATGGGGCTCGAAAGGGCATGTGATTTTTGCAATGCATTGTGGGATTTTGTCACCATTTTCTGGGGCAACGGCTTTTGTTTGCATTATGATTTGGATGCTGTGCTGTGAGACATGGAGACGGCAAGTACTCGAAAAATTTGACCGTACTAAAGAGGAAGTCTAGACCCTTTTCTGAAGGTTTACTATCAAAAAAATAATCTCTGGGATCGCCACATTACCCTCAACATGAACATAACCGGACAATAGATTTACACTTGCTGTCGCCGCTGCCCACCATCCTTCTTAGATGCTGTGCTTGCGTTATATCTCAGCCGAGTTAGTTTACTGCTGATTATTTCAGACATGCTACGGTTTTAAAGGAGCAAGTAATAATACCTAGTGGTTAAAGTCGGAACAACACACACACTTCAAAAGTCCGTTGCTGCTGTGAAACCCCAATGAATATTTGCTACAACAGAACAGGTATGTGATGTATTCTGTTATATTTCTGGTGCGTTTCTCTTACTGACTTCCATGTTAACATGCTGCTGCTCTTTTGCTAAGATAAAATACCAAATGCTGCACACTGTTTTTTGAGAACTCTGGGAACTAAAATATGATTGGCTCAGGAGTCAGGAAGTAAACAAGAGCTACACTCTAAACCAGGGGTGTCCAAGCTTTTCGATACATGGGCCAAAATTGTCAAGTCAAATTAACTTGAGGGGTCAAAATATGAACACATTTTTTTTAAACCAAACAAATGTTACATTTTTACCTGCTCTACAAAATATGATCATTTTAAATATTTTTTTCAGATTTTCTTGTAGGAAATGAATATGTAAATCGTTGTAGATCTAAAACTTAAAATGGGGTTTTCATCTTTTCTTGTATTAAAAGATGGTCATTCAGTTTGCAAATTATTTTAAATAATTTCGTTTGACTCTTTAACAATAATAAACTGAACTATTTTTGGTCTAGCAATATAAGAACAGTATTTGGGTCAGTTCTTTGAACACACTTGCTTTAAATAGCCAATTTTAATAACTGAATGCAAAGCAGATTTTAATGCCCCAAAGTCTGCATTTGAGTAATAAAATGTCATTGATAGATGTTACTATGACATTAAAGATAATGTCAAAAGTGTGTTTGTTAAAAGTCAAATACTTTGTGTTGTACTAAACATTTTCAATTGTAAGATTTTAATTTTTCTGTAATAATTTGCCCTAATTAAAAACTAAAATCTTCCATCTGTATCAGCCACCTGTGCTGGTGGACCAACTCTTTCTTGAAATGCAGTTGGGGGGGGGGGGGGCACACTTTGGACATGTCTGCTCTAGTGCTGGACAGTACCTCTAAGTTTGAAAGGAGAAAGATTTGACTAAGACAGTGTTGATGGAGAGGACCGATTGTTAATATGGAATGTTACTTCCACCCAGGGTGACAAATGAGAATAATTTTGCAGTTAATTTCTTTCTTATTGCTCCCTTAAGCCTGGCATCCTCTCTGCATCTATGTTGGAAATATTTAGCGGCTTAATCGGTTCATTTATTTACAAAGCAAGATATTTTTCACAACGGATCTGCTTTAAACACTTTTTCAGTGCGTGTGTATGCACTTTTCATGCTACCCGTGGCAGGGCCAGCAGATAAAAGCTCTGAGGGAAACAGCCTAACAAGCATGCCCATCATTACTTTTAAAGTTACTTCAGTTACGAAATATTACAGACAACCAGACCAAAAACTTAAAATGGAAGAACATGGGAATAACAAAAATACAGAAAAAATGTTTTAATCACATTTCAAAAGAACGCGTTGGCTGCTCTGTGAATGCTCAATGATTATGTCACATAGAGCGACAATTGAAATTCATTTAAATATTTCACTTTTGTACTTAACAGTGTTGATCAATGAATGGATCTGTTTGCAGACTTTCGCCGTCTGCGGTTATGTTTTTATAAGAAATAAACGATGTGGCTACCTTAACAAGGTTCTTTGTGATGGGTCCACCAGAGGGCGCATTGACAGCGTAAATACGTTGCAGCTCAATCGATTGGTTAATTAACAATCTTCTACTACAATAATTTTTTTTTTTACAAAAATGACAAGTGTTATCAAGTGAATTATACATGTTTTTTTTAAAGAAATTATAGAAATACTTTTTTACAGTCTTGTTTGAAGGCGCAGTCAATCACGACCCGCAAGTTACGGTTTGCGCGTGCGCAAAGAAACATTGTACAGCTCTTGCTACCGGATAGTGACATCAAGCGATCTCTTCGGGTTCTTTGTCCTTGTTTTGTCGGTGAATGTGAAAAAGAGCAGCCGCTGCTGCAGGTGATGAAGTCTGGAAAGAAGTCCAGCAGCTGGAGGCACAGCGGAGAAACTGGAGGGAAGGAGGAGCTCAAAGAGCGGCAGGACGCAGCAGAGGAGACACCGATGATGGGGGATGTTTTCCAGCCCAGAGTTCTGCAGGACCCATCAGGTTTGGAGATTTCCTTCTTCATGCTAACTGTGTGGATGGAGCTAAAGTTTAGGAGCCGTTTTCAGCAGCTGATGGATTCCTCCTCTTCATCAGAACTCGTTGCAGGGTTTCCCCAGGAAACTGGTTAAGCCTGCAGCTCTGCATAGGAGGTGCTAATGCTACTTTAGCATGTAGCATAAGGGATGCTAATGCTAGCTTAGGATGTAGCATAGAGGATGCTAATGCTAGTTTAGCATGTAGCAAAAGGCATGCCAATGCTAGCTTAGCATGTAGCGTCGTTCAACATCAAGTTGTTCTTGTTTTGTCTGAGAAAGTTCCTCCGAACGCTTTTAGGTTTAACTTTGGAGGACAATCCTGCCAAAATTAAACATAAATAGAGTATAAATACACTACCAAATAAAATAAATACAATGCTAAATAGTATCTAGAATAGGGCTTGGGATCCGCGTTGCATTGTGGGACGTGGCGGCCATATTGGTAGCTTAAGGCTGAAAAAACGCTGTGCAACGATAGGTAGCAGTAGTTCATAAAGTTCATAAAGAATAGATCGAAAAAAGATGTTAAAATCCCGAAAAGGATCAGGAATTTACCGGGACACATTAAATAGAGAAGCCAGGGACCGGTATGCTGACAAAATCAGCATTATTATGGAGCGCCGACGACCACTTGTTGCCACTGTTTTGCATATCGGACGTCTTCGGCTACCTTGTTTGTGGTGTGAGCGCCTATACTTCAGAACAGTTCCAAAGCTACAAGTCCTTGGAGTCTCATGTGCAGTTCATGAATGGATGGGTTCAGGAGCGGCAGATCATAAAGCCAGCAAACAGTGGAAACACAGTAATTCATACAAAGGTAAGCTGTGCTCAGACGGGCTCTGGCACCTGCTAACCGTCAGTGCTAACAACCACTCACGCATGTAATGTCCTTTTAACTAGCTGCTATGTGTTTCAAAGGTTTAGTTAGTAACGTTAACTGCCAACCCTCCCTAAACCCTCCGGATTTCTCACGTATTTGAGCCTTTTCCTGCTGCCGGAACTTTTGTGTCATTAAATGCAACATAATAAGAAAAAAATATCAATTAAATTAAAATGTTTTTTCTCCTCAAATATTTTTTTGCACGTCCTTTTAATTTTGAAACACTGATATATTTCCACCCCTAATTCCCTCTGTTTGAAAGTCATTATAAAACATGGCCACTTGTATTCTTAATTACTTGTATCTGAATGCTGATGCTACGGCTACAATAATAGGGGATGAGTGGTCAGGTTGATGAACAGTGTTTGTTTCGTGCCAAACATGAAGCTTTTGGCAGTTTGATCAGTTTTTGTCTCATCTGCTGACATTTTGGAGCTTCTTCTGGCTTCTCACCACTTGCCCATAAAATGCCCAGTTTAGGAGTCACACCAGAAAACTTCTCGGGTCAGATGTTCCACCTGAGCTGCTGATCTCTGCATCTCCACCAGAGTTCTTATTGTCGCTTTGAATGCATCTCTCATTAAAGCTTTACTTGTCCAACCCATTCTAGCAGGGCTCTGCAAACTGTGGCTTTGGACCTTCCACAGTTGCTCTAACACCTTAAATGGGTGAAATTATAAATTACCTACTAATATTTTATATTAAATATAATTACAGATGCAGAATTTAAAGGTTATTAAATTATTTTAACAGAATCATTGCATTGAATTTCCACAACAAAATGACACTAAAACATGGGTTAAAGTTCTCCGTCGCTACGAGGGATTTCCGTCAGTTGGAAAATGAACGCAAAAAGCCGCATGTAGACTTTTTATTCAAGGTTTTAAACAGAAGCTGCTCTCACCAATGACCTGGCAGAGCTGGAGCATTAGCCAATCAGAAAGAGAGTATGGTGGGTCTTTGGAAAGTGAGGTTTGTCACTGTTCAATTATTTTAACTTTTGGAAGAACATTTTAAACTGACCACGGACGGCATGAACGAAAGTAGCGGTGGTCAAAGGTTTTCTATGGATTTATGCGAACCAACAGGTCAAAAAGTTCAGCGGATTGAACGGCTGACAACAACTTCCCTCAGTAAGCGTGACTTTCAATTCAATTCAATTCAATTTTATTTATATAGCGCCAAATCATGAAACATGTCATCTTAAGGCACTTTACAAAATCAAGTTCAATCATATCATACAGATTGGGTCAGATTATACAGATTGGTCAAAATGTCCTATATAAGGAAACCAGTTGATTGCATCAAAGTCCCGACAAGCAGCATTCACTCCTGGGGAACCGTAGAGCCACAGGGAGAGTCGTCTGCATTGTACATGGCTTTGCTGCAATCCCTCATACTGAGCAAGCATGAAGCGACAGTGGGAAGAAAAAACACCCATTAACGGGAAAAAAAAAACCTCCGGCAGAACCGGGCTCAGTATGAACGGTCATCTGCCTCGACCGACTGGGGTTACAGAAGACAGAGCAGAGACACAACAAGAGAGACAAAAAAGCACAGAAGCACACATTGATCTAGTAATCTGTTCTACATTAGATGGTAATAGCGGGTGAGCCGTCTTCTCTGAATGATGTCACAGTTAACAGAACGCCAGACCAGGTGTACCTACTATGAAGAAAAAGAGAGCAAAAAGTTAATAGCTGAAATGACGACAGTCATTTCAATGTAATACAATGCAAAACTGGAGAACCGTAGAATGAAGAACAGTAGAAATCAGTAGAGTGAGAAAATTAGACCCTGATGTCCTCCAGCAGCCTAGGCCTATCACAGCACAACTATAGAGATAGCTCAGGGTAACATGAGCCACTCTAACTATAAGCTTTGTCAAAAAGGAAAGTTTTAAGATTAGTCTTAAAAATAGATAGGGTGTCTGCCTCACGGACCAAAACTG
The DNA here is from genome assembly GCF_011125445.2 of Fundulus heteroclitus. NCBI lineage: Eukaryota > Metazoa > Chordata > Actinopteri > Cyprinodontiformes > Fundulidae > Fundulus > Fundulus heteroclitus. Next base: position 7,240,418 of record NC_046384.1, read on the forward strand.
GGAGTTGGTTCCACAGGAGAGGAGCCTGATAGCTAAAGGATCTGCCTCCCATTCTACTTTTAGAGACTCTAGGAACCACCAGCAGACCTGCAGTCTGAGAGCGAAGTGCTCTGTTAGGAACATACGGGGTAATCAGAGCTCTGATATATTATGGAGCTTGATTATTAAGAGCTTTATACGTTAGAAGGAGAATTTTAAATTCTATTCTTGATTTAACAGGAAGCCAATGAAGGGAAGCTAAAATTGGAGAAATATGATCCCTCTTGTTGATTTTCATCAGAACTCTTGCCGCAGCATTTTGGATCAGCTGAAGGCTTTGAACTGCATTTTGTGGACTTCCTGATAGTAAAGAATTACAATAGTCCAGCCTTGAAGTAACAAATGCATGGACTAGTTTTTCAGCATCACCCCTGGGCAGAATGTTTCTAATTTTGGCGATATTCCTGAGGTGAAAAAAGGAAACTCTGGAAACCTGTTTAATATGGGATTTAAATGACATGTCTTGGTCGAAAACAACACCAAGATTTTTAACTTTATTACCAGAGGCCAAGTTAATGCCATCCAGATTAAGTGATTGATTAAGAACTTTATTTTTTGAAGACTCTGGCCCAAAGATTACAACTTCTGTCTTGTCAGAATTTAAATGCAGGAAATTTAAAGTCATCCAGCTTTTGATGTCATCAAGACATGACTGCAGTCGAAGTAACTGATTGGATTCATCAGGATTTATGGATAAATATAGCTGAGTGTCATCAGCATAACAGTGGAAATTAATCCCATGCTGTCTGATAATTTTGCCAATCGGAAGCATATATATATAGTAAATAGAATTGGTCCAAGGACTGAACCCTGTGGTACTCCACAGGTGACCCTAGAGTTTGAAGAAGATTTATTATTAACATGAACAAACTGGAATCTGTCCGACAGATAAGATTTAAACCAGCCTAATGCTTTTCCCTTAATCCCTACAGTATGCTCAAGTCTTTGTAGGAGAATATTGTGATCAACTGTATCAAATGCAGCACTGAGATCTAACAGGACAAGTACAGACACAAGTCCATTATCTGAGGCCATGAGAATATCATTGGTGACCTTCACCAGAGCTGTTTCAGTGCTATGATGAGCTCTGAAGCCTGACTGAAACTCCTCAAGTAGGTCATTACTTTGTAAATGTTCACATAGTTGATTAGCAACTACTTTCTCAAGAATTTTAGATAAGAAAAGAAGATTAGATATAGGTCTGTAATTTACTAACTCATCTTGATCAAGAGATGGTTTCTTAAGTAAAGGTTTAATAACAGCTACTTTAAAAGCCTGTGGTACATATCCATTTACCAAGGATAGATTAATCATGTCTAAAATAGGACCACTGATCAGAGGGAATACCTCCTTAAACAACTTGGTTGGGATTGGGTCTAACATACAGGTAGAAGGTTTAGATGAAGCTAAAATTTTAGATAGCTCAGAAAGCTCTACTGCTTTTAAACAGTTCAGACACTGCGCAGGTTCTAAGGATTCCTCCAATGCTGCCTCACTTACTGAGGACGAGCTAATCATGTTTGGGAGGATGCCAATTATTTTATTTTTAATGGAATCAATTTTATTTATGAAGAATCCCATAAAATCATTACTGCTAAGAGCTAAGGGGATGGCTGGATCAACAGAGCTGTGGCTCTGGGTAAGTTTGGCAACTGTATTGAAGAGAAATCTAGGATTATTCTTATTCTCCTCAATTAATGATGAAAAATATGCTGCTCTAACCCTACGAAGGGTCTTGTTGTACAACAATAGACTGTCCCTCCAGATTAGGTAGGATTCCTCTTGGTGAGTAGAGCGCCATTTTCTCTCCAATTTCCTAACATTGTGCTTCAAGGAATGCAGCTCTGAATTAAACCAAGGAGCCAGCTTCCTGTGAATAGTCACCTTCTTTTTCAAGGGAGCTACATTGTCTAATGCAGAACGCAATGACGAAGTCATACCGTTTACAAAGACATCTATTTGTGAATTGGAAGAAACAACATTGCTGCCATCTACAGGGCATTTCTGCAATACGGAGGATATTAAAAAGGGGACAGACTCTTTAAGTTTTGATACAGCATTATCCGATAAAGATCTACTAAAATGGAACCCTCTTTTGGGGGTGGAGAACTCAGTTAGATTAAACTCAAATGTTATTAAAAAATGATCAGATAGGACAGGGTTGTGAGGAAATACTGTTAATTCTTCACAATCAATGCCATATGTCAGCACAAGGTCTAAAGTATGGAGCCAAGAGTGCGTCGGTTCATGCACATTTTGAGCAAAACCAATTGAATCTAGGATAGTTTTAAAGGCTACACTAAGGTTATCACATTCTGTGTCAACATGGATGTTAAAATCACTCACTATAATAACCTTATCAGTTTTTAACACCAAATCAGATAAGAAATCTGACAAATCATCCAAAAACTGAGTATAAGGGCCTGGTGGACGATACAAAACAACAAACAGAAGAGGTTTTATTGCTTTGCAGTTTGGATGAGGGAAACTGAGGGTTAAATGTTCAAAAGAACTGTATTTATTAATTGGCCTGGGACTAATTAATAAATCAGACTGAAAGATGGCTGCCACTCCTCCTCCTCTTCCCACAGATCTGGGAATGTGGAAATTTGAACAATTGGAGGGGGTTGACTCATTTATACTAACGTAGTCCTCTTGTAGCCAGGTTTCTGTGAGACAAAACAAATCAATCTGTTTATCAGAAATCAATTCGTTAACTAACAAAGTCTTTGGAGGGAGAGACCTTATATTTAATAGACCACATTTAATTGTTTTATTTTTAGGTTCAAGGTGAACCGTATTGATTTTTATTAGGTTTTTATGATTTGTTCCTTTTAGATAAGTTTTTGATCTGTTAAGTTTTGGCCGTGGGAAAGACACCGTCTCAATAGAATAATGGGTGGGTAACAGTACAGAAGCTGCAGAGAGGTGTGTTAAACTACGGCTCTGCTTCCTGGTCTGGACCCTGGGTTGTCAGCATTTGGGAGAACTAATAAATCCGGCCAGATTTCTAGAAAGAAGAGCTGCACCATCCAAAGTAGGATGGATGCCGTCTCTCCGGATCAGACCAGGTTTTCCCCAGAAAGTTCTCCAGTTATCAATGTAGCCCACGTCGTTTTCAGGACACCACCTAGACAACCAGCGGTTGAATGATGACATGCGGCTAAACATGTCATCACTGGTCAGATCAGGCAGGGGACCAGAGAAAATTACGGAGTCCGACATTTTTTTAGCAAACTCACACACCGAAGCAACACCAACTTTAGTGACCTCCGATCGGCGTGACCGGGTGTCATTACCGCCAGCGTGAATAACAATCTTACTGTATTTACGCTTATCCTTAGCCAGCAGTTTTAGGTAAGATTCTATGTCGCCCGTTCTGGCCCCTGGCAGGCATTTAACTATGGTCCCTGGTGTCTCTAGTGCCACGTTTCTGACTATTGAGCTACCAATAATCAGGGTCGGCTTCTCAGCGGGTGTGTCGCTGAGTGGGGAAAATTTGTTAGAAACGCAGACGGGTTGGTGGTGAACTGGGGGCTGAAATCTAGAGCTATGCTTCCTACGAACTGTCACCCAGCCGGCCTGCTTACCCGGCTGCTCGGGTACTCCTGGAGGACCACTAAGTGAAGTAACGCTAGGTCTATGTGGCTCCGCGCTAGCAGAGGGGCGGCTATCAGCTGGTCTTTCCATAGCACGGAGCCGGGACTCTAATTCTGACACCCTCGCCTCCAAAGCTAAAAAAACACTACATTTATTACAGGTACCATTATCACTAAAGGAGGCAGAGAAATAGCTAAACATCTGACACAGAGAGCAGGAGATAAGGGGAGACTTAGTCAGAGACGGAGAAGCTGAAGTAATAGTAGGAGAGGAAGCCATTGTGGAGCTAAAGCTAGGCTAGGCTACAGCTAGGCTAGCGCCCTTCTACCACGCCAAGAGAGCAAACCGTGAAACACGAGGAGTTCCCAAGCGTGATGTGCAGCAACAGAAAATGTTTTTAAAGTGCTTATGTGTTAGAAACAGATGTTACAGCAAATAGATTAAAGATAAAAGCGAGAGAATCTGGAGCAACAAACCGTTGCTCACGCAGTGAAAACAGGAAGTGATACAATACGCCTTACCGCAAACAGGAAGTGACGTCAGACTTACTGAATAACTGACTTCCCAGAGTTACCGTACAAGGAGACGGCGGTGATGAAGTTCCAGCACTTTTATTGAGGAAAAAAAAGAGCAGAGATCACATAGATGGAAAGTAATCACATCCCACGGTCCCGCTGCAGTCTGCGTTTGCCCCTGTCTCTGAATATCTTTACTCTAGCGTCTCTTCTAAATACCCCACAGCAGGCCTGCAGTTAGACAAAACAGAGCCAGTCTATCCTAGACAATCAGTATTCTGCTTAGTAACACGCAAGCATTGACCTTGCAATCAGCAAACAGTTGATCTCGTACACAGCCATCATGTCTGCAAGCCTCCTATGTCCGAGTGGCGTGAGGCAGTAGTGTCTTCAGAATAATTCTCCGACCACACTCTTGCAGTTAATTAATGAGTTATTTCTACCTGTGGCCATGTCACTTGTCAGCATTTATTCCCTCACTTCCAGTAATTTAGCTGATAAACACGGTCGACCAACCAGGGATCTCCTCATGATTTGTTATGTTTTATTTAAAACTCAGAGTAACGCGCTAAGTCAGGCTAATTTAGCATGACAGGGTTTGTTGTTTTTTTTTGAAGAAGAAGAACAAGGGTCGTAGTGTGAAACGATGTCCCTCATTTGACAGAGTCTGTTTCGAGAAAAAGTAAAAAATATATATAATAATTTCCACATGCACTTTTCTGAAAAAAAGAAGGCAGAGCTGCAGTCAGAGCGGCTGTCGGTCAATCTGCAGCAGCTTTCACCTGATGAGCCGCTGCGCACCAGGACACTCGTTAAATAAAATCACAAGGATTTGGATGCATGCAAATTTATAAGGAAACTATGTCAAAAAAAAAAAAGGTAAAAATAGACTGATGTGAAGTGACACTGTAGAAGCAAGTCGCACCAGAAACAGCTGAAAAAGCCTCCTGTGGAACTATGGACTCATTTTACTCCAACCCAGAAACCGACTATGGAGCTGCCAATCACCGATCACCAGAGTCGGCTTCTCAGCGGGTGTGTCACTGAGTGGGGAAAATCTGTTTGAAACGCAAACGGGTTGGTGGTGACGTTTGAGCTGTAATTCAGAGCTATGCTTCCTGTGTATTGTCCCCCAGCCGGCCTGGTTACTCCGGTGCTGCTGGAGGACCGCTACGTGAAGCTAATTTCTGTGTCTCCGTGCTAGCTAAGGCTATCTGCTGGTTATTCAACAGGTGGATCTCCAATTCTGACACCCTCGCCTCCAAAGCTACAAAAACACTACATTTATGACATGTACTATTATCACTAAAGGAGGCAGAGGAATAATTAAACATTAGATACAGAGAGCAGGAGAGAGGAGAAGCGTTAGACTGAGAAGCTGATGGAAGGATAGGGAAGGAAGCCATTGTGAGGCTAAAATTAGGCCAGACTAGAGGTTAAGCCAGGCTAAAGATAGACTAAAGCTAAACCAGACTAAATTAAGGCCAGACCAAAGTTAGGCCAGACTAAAGCCAAGGCTAGGCTAAAGCTAGGCTAGGTTAGCTTATCGCTACACCCATTGCATTGCTGCCCAGTATAAAACAGAGTTGTCGGCCAAACTGCAAAAAAAAAAAGTTTTGTTTGACTGCAGATGAGTCGACAAATACAAACAGCATTATTAATGTACCAGTGTGATACTCTGATGATGACCTGGGTAAAGCGCTGACTCAGCAAATGGCCTCCAGAGAGGTCAAAACTGCAGGAGCAGTAACTGTCACACGTTGAATAAAGTTGAATCTGAACCTACACAGAAACAATTATACTCATTCTATAGTCTTTCATTTGTATGATAAAATTGTAAACTCTCTTAAACTAGCAAATAACTAGAAAAAAATTTCAATTTGAACATCTTAAAAGGCAAAATTTGTTTTAAATCATTTTCCTGTTGTCTACAGTATTTCAGTAGTGTTTGTTTGTGTTCTTTTATTGTTCTATATTTTATTTATAACCTCCTTAAGATCTCCCTATGGATTAACAAGGTTCTAAAAATGATAAAAAGATAAACGACAGCAAATAATTTGAACTTGCATTTACTTGGATAGATATGAAAGTCAGAAATTTACGAAAGGACAAGGTTGTGGTCAGCCTTGTATGATCATAGGATTGATTTATATTAAATGTAACAGGGAGCCAGTAGAGTCAATGTACAGGTGTGAAGTAACTTAGATGATGTAATGATGCAAGCTGCCGTCTTTTGTACTAGTTGCGGTTTGTGGAGGGTTTTCTGGAGGACAGGGAGGGAAGGGAGCTGAAATTGTAAAGTGGAGAAGTCAGTGGACTGCAAAGTTTGAAGGAAGAACTTGCCCGATACTGGAAAAATTAAAGTTAACCAGGTGGCCTTCTGGATGTGGAAAGTGAAGGAGAGGATGGAGAGGCTGTCGAGGATGTTGCCAAGGCTCTGAAGCTGGAAGCTGGGAAAGGTACAGGAATGGTCAACGCATATTTTAAAACTGTCAGATTTGGTTAAAGTTTACTTTGCACAAAAAGCAAGTGAGGTAACTAATGTGGCATGACGTCCACCGTCCCTGGAATGTATGGGCTGACTAGAACATTTTTTCCGTTAAATTGATTATTTTTGCTTTACCCCCTGCACCAAAGATCCCACCTGAGCTGCTGATTTCTGCATCTCTTCCAGAGTGGCCGTTGTCTCCTTGACTGCTGTTTTATGAAATTTTTATTCAGATTCGGAAGAGATCGGCAAACACAAATAAGGACTCAAACGCTGTTTCTGTTAGAATATAAGGCCCACATTTATTATTCCCCACAGAACACAGCAACACAAAACAGCAAGCTCTTTACACACGCAAAGTAGCAAGCACTTAAAGCCTGGCTAGCTTTCAAACAGGCGGGATGTTCCATCTCTTACCATGTAGGACTGGGAAGTCGGTCAGTCCGGTTAGAGCACAATCCACGCGGCCAGGCGTTCACACAACCCACAGCAGACTTCAACGACTGAGGGCGGTTCCCTCCTTTTTATTAGACTTAGACTTAGACTTAGACTTTCTTTATTGTCATTTTGTATGCATACAGAACGAGATTTCGTTTTTCTTTTTTTTTTTTTTTTAGCTTTATTATGATTCCTGCAAGGAGAATTTCAAATTATATGGACATGACAATGGGAGAGTAAAGGAAGAACAAAAAGTGAAAGAAAAGAAAAAAAAAGAGTAGAGGTGAAAGAAAGAGGAGATAAAAGGAAGAAAATGATAAAATGTCCTCTGTCTGCTCCATCACCTGGAAAGAGACACAAAAAGAACAGCACAACCAACAGACATTAAGCAACAGATACACTCTTATTACACCTAGATGCCATTGCTTAATCATATATATTAATATGTAAGCTGACATGTGTAATGTGATATTTGAAAAAATAAAGTGACACAACATAAATAAATAAATAAATAAATTATAAGATTACTGTATATAAGTGAACACTTAATACCTGGGACCCAGCACCAGTGGGAGATGTGAAAGTGCACTAGTTTAGGTGAAGATTATCCAGAAATAGCTTGATAGTGATTGTGGAGAACCAAAGACCCACCTTCCCCGAGCACAGAGGCAGGCGTCAGGGGACCCGTAACCCCAGACTCCCAAAGGGGTCCCTAAAGCAGGTCGCCCAGGAGGGGCCGACACAGGATATCTGCAACCCCCCCCCCAAGGAAGGAGCAGAGACGACCCCGAGGAAATCCCCCAGCCACCGCAATGTCGACGCCCTCAAGAGCCGCGGAGACGAGCCCGTGGGCTCCGCCGGCAGCCAGCCCCGCTGAAGTGGTCCCGGCCATGGGCCCTGGGGGCCAGAGGCCCCAGGGGCGCCCCGCCCCCGCGACGAGGGCCCCGGCCGCCCCCCGGGGGGCCAGGCCCCGCGAAGAGGCCGCCAGGAGCGGGCCGGCGCACGCCCGGGAACCCGCCCCAAACCCGAAGCCAACTAATGCGCCAGGGGGCCAAGGCGCCCGCCAACGAAGTGGAGGAGGGCAGGACGTGGGGGGATGGGCTCCGCACCTATCGGAGACTTGAGATGTTCTTGGGAGAGGGAGCGGACCACACCCATACCTGGAAAAAAAAAAAAAGACGCTGTACACACATTCCCACATAACACTCACATCCAACACTGACCAAAGGGGGGGGGGGACACCCCAAATCGACTATACGACTGCTTGTGCCCGACCCCCGGCCCCGGCCCCCGACCAGACGTCCCCCGGACCGGGCCCCCCCAAGAGGGCGGGCCAACACGACCCGCACGAGCCACCCGGCCAGAGCCCCCCCCTCCCCCTAAATACCTAATAAACCCACTCCCTCCCCCCACCTTACCCTTGCCATCCCTGCCCCCCGCCCCCTGGGGGGAGCGGAGGCATCAGCCCCAGACCTGGTAGGCCGCTGACTGCACACCGCAGCCCCCCGCCAAGACCCCGGACACAGTGGCCCGCACCTCCTCCAGGCCCCAGACTCCTTGCCTCCATCGGAGAACGGGGGTGTGCAGAAGACCCCGACCCTCCCTACGCCTGCTCAAATGTTGTGTTGTTGCATGTTGTTCTCAAGTGCGTTTAAAAACTGGGAGCGCCGAAGGGGATGCACGGCACAGCCCACCCCCCTTTCGGAAGGTAGCTGTTGCCAGCGCACCCCTTCCGTGTGACTGCCCAGAACCCTCAATGTCTAAGTGGGAGAGGAGGTGAAGGGAGCCGTCCGAGGTGAGGCCCACACAACATAAGCCCCCTCCCAGACGTCTTCCCCCCCACCCCCCCCCCTACCATGGCCTATATAAGTGTGTGATGTGAAAAATGTTTGAAGTGAAAGTGTCTAAGATGCAAAATAAAATTGGGGAGAGGGGCGTCACCAGAAAGTGGCAACCTCCAGTAACGCCCCCTCCCTCATGACCTGCATGTGTGGCGGCGTGATGGAGCAGGCAGAGGGAGGAGTCCGGGGATGGGGAGCAAATGACTGGGAAGCCAACCCAGGGAGCCAGCTCCCCTACTGACTCCAATAGGCACCCCCGCTCCCCGAAAGCCTCACCTAGAGAAGGGCGCCTCGCCAGCGGCACCACCGTAGCCCGGGGGCCAGGGAGAGGCCGCAGGGCCCGCCAGCCAACCACCCACCAGGACCAACACCTAAGCCCCCCCCAGCCCACCCACCAAGCCTACTTAAACTAAATAAATAAATAAATAAATAAATAAATAAATAAATAAATAAATAAATAATAATAATAATAATAGGGGGGGACCCTGGCCAGCCGGCCCGCACGAGCCACCCCAACCCCACCCCCCAGGTGAAACCCGCACCGGAAGACGACACAGACCAGGACCGGGACAGGGGGCCGGACACAAGCCCACCAGAACGTCAACCCCCCCCAATCCCCCCCCCCCCCACCCGTGGATTTAATCCCTCCCCAACACTAACGTTCAAACAACTCACCATACATTCGACAGTAGACATCCAGGCTGGGCAGATCCCTACTCCCCCTCCTTTCCCCCTCCCCCCACTGGCAGAGTGCCTTTCCAATAAAGGAGAAGAGCATCTGCCCAGAGGTGTTAATGACCATGCCCCCCTACCAGCTCAACGGGCCCCGAGACCCCCCAGCGCACCAGAGGCCCCGTGCAGGGGCGGACACCCGGGCGCGCGCCGGCCCACACCAAAAGCGGCACACCCCCCGGAACCGGAACCCCCGAGGCCCCGCCGGGGCCCGCGCCCGAGGGCGGCGCGCCCCAGGGACCCCAGACCCCCAGACCCACCCCGGCCCCACCCAGCGGCAGCACAGCTACCAGGTCAGTAACCCACGTCCGTCAACACGCAGCTCCCAAAGAGCGCCGCAAGCGGCTGCTGTAGGCCACCCGTAGGCCTCCCAAACTCCTCCCAGATGGGGGCAACAGACCCCGGAGCCGGATCCACCAGGCGCCCTACTCCAAGTGCCCCCAGGGCCCCAGGAACCCCTTCATCCAGCCACTGCGCCCTGCAGGAAGCAACCCACCGCCCCCTATTCCACTAAGTGATGGTGTTGATCAGAGGAGCCCAAAAAGACCAATCAGATGTGGAAGCAGATGCTGTCTCTAGATTAATATGATCCAACAAAAGATCTCTATACTGATTGATACTGAGATTTTGTTTACTTTTCCAATTCATGAGGATAGTTTTCTTTGCGATGCATAAAGCAGTAAAAACCATGTAAACTATTTCTTTTTTCAGAGGACTTTCCTCAAAATTACCGAGCAGGCAAACTGATGGGGATGGTGTAATCTTACAGCTCAAGCACCTTGATAAGTCCTTACATATCTGTGTCCAGAACCTCTGGACTGGTGTGCATAACCATAACGCATGAAAATAATTATCAGGATGATTGCCTATGCAGTGTGGGCAGATATTAGATTGTGCCAGACCCATCTTGAATAATCTTTGTCCTGTATAATGTACTCTGTGAAGGATTTTGTATTGTATTAGTTGTAAGTTGGTGTTTCTAGTCAATTTGAAAGTTCTTAGACATGTCTGAGCCCAGAAATTTTGTTCAAAGGTGCCTGATAAATCTTTTTCCCACTTCATTATAGGAAGAGATATCGAATCATCTATTTTAGTCAGTGTCCTGTATGATTTAGACAGTAGTTTGGGGGGGGTTAAATCTAAGAACTCTATTATATTAGTTGGGACTTGTAAACCACCATTAATATGCTTATATTTATTTTTAATTATAGATTTAAGTTGTTCATATTCCAAGAATTTATTTTTACTAATGCCATATTGCATATTTAGTTTAGCAAAATTGATGAACTCGGTTCCGTCAAGTAGATGTTCCAGATATTTAATACCTTTATTCTTCCAGTATGTAAAGTTTATCATTTTATTATTTTGTAGGATATCAGGGTTATTCCAGATCGGTGTACGACTGCATGGGATAAGGGATGACTTTGTCATTTTGAGGAACTCCCACCATGCTGTCAGAGTAGAACTAATGTTGATATATTTGAAGCATGTATGCCGTTTTATATTTGAGCTTATAAACGGCAGATCTGAAATCATGATATTATTGCACATTTCCTGTTCTATATCTAACCAAGGCTCATCTAAAAGACTATTTTTTATCCATTTAGAGATGTATTGTAGCCTATTTGCTAAGTAATAGTTATGGAAGTTAGGCAGATCTAATCCTCCCCTGTCTTTAGTCTTCTGTATTGTCTTTAAGCTAATACGTGGGGGTTTATCTTTCCAAAGAAATCTAGAAATGGCAGAGTCTAGAGATTTAAACCAGTCAGATGATGGTTTATTGGGGACCATTGAAAATAAATAATTAATTCTAGGTAGGACCATCATTTTTATTGAAGCTACCCTACCCATAAGTGTGATTGGAAGCGATTTCCATCTTTCAAGGTCCTCTTCTATCCTGTTTAAAAGTGGGGCATGGTTAAGTTTAAGTAAATCCGTTAATTTATTCGACACAGTAATACCTAAATATTTAATATTTCCTGATTGCATTTGTAAATTTAGGGAGTTTTCGAGAGAGCAATTAATTGACAGTACCGTAGATTTAGACCAGTTTAACGAGTAATCTGATACTTTGGAGAAAGATTCTAGTATTCTAATTACTTGTAAAAGAGAATTATTTGAATGCTGGAGATAAAGTAATACATCATCCGCGTACAGACTAATCTTGTGCTCTATTTTCATGCATTTTATACCTTTTACAGCTTTTGTTTGTCTGATAGTTGCTGCTAGAGGTTCTATAAAGATGGCAAAAAGTGATGGAGAAAGAGGGCATCCTTGCCTGGTGCCCCTCTGTAGACAAAAACTGGAAGATATTTGATTATTTGTCCTGACACAGGCTGTTGGAGAATTGTATAGAATTTTTAACCAGTTTATGAATAAATCGCCAAAACCGAATTTATGAAGAGTAGCGAATAAAAATTTCCAATTTACTCTATCAAATGCTTTTTCTGCGTCTAAAGACAATATATTGGTTTTAATGTTTTTACTGTAGGAATAATCAATTAAATTAAGTAATCGGCGTGTATTTGTGGATGACTGCCTTCCTCTGATGAAACCAGTTTGATCTGGATGTATTATGAGGGGAGTTACTTTGTCTAATCTTTTTGCTAAAGCTTTACAGATTATCTTAATATCCACATTAATTAAGGATATGGGACGATAACTAGTGGGCAACACAGGATCTTTGTCTGGCTTGAGCAGAAGGCTGATGGTGGCAGAGTTCATATTAGCTGGAAATCTACCTTTTTCCTGTATTTCCTGCAACATTCTGTGGAACGTTGGGGCTAGAATATTCCAGAACTCTTTATAAAACTCAGTGGGGAATCCATCTGGACCTGGAGCCTTTTTATTAGGCATGCTTTTAAGAGCTTCCTGGGTTTCAGCTGTTGTCAGCGGGGAATCCAGTGTCATTCTTTGGTTATCTGATAATTTAGGAAGTGTAATTTTATCCAGAAATTGCTTAATATCCTTCTCTGATGGATTTATCTGTGGTGTGTATAAAGATTTGTAGAAATCGCGGAAGGTATTATTTATACACTCTGGTTCACTTACTGTATTACCAGTTGAATCTGTAACTGCAAATATAGTAGTTTTCTCCTTATTTATTTTAAGCTGATTAGCTAGAAAGCTTCCTGACTTATTGCCATGTTCAAAATTTTCTATTCGGAGCCTTTGTATTAGAAATCTATTTTGCTTTTCAATATAGTGGTTTAATTCTAATTTTACTTCACGGATTTTACCTAACTTCCCTTCTTCTTGAGATAAATCTAGTAACTTAAGTTTTTCTTCTAATTCCTGAATCTTTTTGTTTTCTTTTTTCTTTTTATGAGATGAGAAAGAAATTATTTTACCTCTCATCACTGCTTTTCCAGCTTCCCACAATATCGATGCAGATGTACCTGGTTGATCATTGTATTCTAAGTATGAAGCCCACTGTTCTTTAATGAATTTTATAAATTCTTCATCTTTAAGCAGTGATGTATTAAATCTCCAGCTTTTGTTTTGTGTGGTTATTTTTTTATTAATTAAGGTGAGAGTAACAGGAGCGTGATCACTGATAGTAATAGGATGAATTACCGTCTCTGAAACGACCGACAGCAGTGAGCTACTTATAAGAAAGTAGTCCAGACGAGAGTACGAATGGTGAACATTTGAGAAAAAAGTGTATTCTTTACTAATAGGATGAAGAGAACGCCATGCATCGCAAAGACCAAAATCACTCATGTATTGTTTGACTACATTTACTGACTGCCAACTACGCTGAATCCCTGTTTTATTCAACCTGTCTATATCGTTATTTAAACCAAAGTTGAAGTCACCTCCTATAATTAGTGAACAATCCCCGTGTTTTGAAAGTGCAAGGAAGAATTGGTGGAAAAAAGAGGGGTCATCAACATTTGGACCATATATACTGACAATACATAGCTTCTGGTTATGGATAGCTATTGTAATTATTATGTATCTACCTTCAGGATCTATAGTTTTATCTAATATTTTAAAACTAACGCTTTTGTGGATTAAGATTGCTACACCTCTCTGTCTAGAGTTATAGCAGGCCGCAAACACATTAGGGAACTCAGGTGAATTAAGCTCACTTGCATTTGTAGCTGATTTGTGGGTTTCTTGCAATAATACAACATCTGCCTTTAATCTAGTAAGCTGGTTAATGATCTTCATTTTTTTCTCTCTGGTGCCAGCCCCATGCACATTCCATGTCACAAACTTTACATTCGCCATAGATGTGAGTGAGAAGTTAGAAGGTGCATGCCCTTGAGAAAATAGTCATACATAGACCCAGGTAGCATCATATGATGTGCTTGTGATTGACTGATGTTCAGGAAAGAAGCAGACAGATAAGATAGAAATACACAAAAAAATAAAAAAGTGCAAAGAGTAAGAGAGTGTGTAAAGGGATAAACCATAGCCCGTGCCTTCTGTACCCAACCGTGAACACCAACCATACCAACGTGCTCTTTAGCTGTGCGTGTATTTAATTTATCACCGTGTACCGATCTGTGCGTCTTATTTATTTATTTATTTTATTTATTTATTTTAAATCATTGAAACATGCTTTTAAGTCCACCTGTGGTGTAACTAATAAAGCCAAGGGGTGATCTTCTGATCCCTGAACAACTGTCCATTAATATAAAGTCTGTCAACCGATATGGTGGCTTTAACGCCGTCCATCATGTATTTCTTCCTGATTGGGAACAGCACTCGCCTGCGATCTAGGATTTCCTTAGGAAACTGATCATTAACACTAAAGTCTGTCCCTCTCAGTTCCCTGCCGCAACTTCTAACGAATTCTTTTTGTTTATAATGCTCAAATTTAGCTATGATCGGGCGAGGACGGGTTTTGTCGGGTTTCTTACCTCCGAGCCGGTGGACTCGATGAAAAGTGATGTTTTTTACCTGATCCGCCGGGATTTTTAGCTTCTGCTGGAGAAAGTTCCGGACCGTTTCTTCTGCTATCTCTCCCTGCTGCTCCTGAATGCCTGCAAAGACGAGATTATCTCTCATACTTCGCGACTGTATGTCCAGAATGGATTCCTTCATTTTCTTATTTTCGCCGGAAAGCTGGATAATCCCTTCGGTCAGCTCCGTAACCTTCTCCCTCAGCGCGTCGTTCTCGGCGGCCATAGCTGTTAGCTGGGCTTGGCTAAACTCCACCGACTCCCTGAGAGACTGAAACTCCTTGTGTAGAACCTCTACCAAGGCGAGACGCGCATCAAGGCTGGTAAGCTTCTTGTCGATGGATTCCAAGATATCGCTGAAGTTCCTGTCTGGGGATAAAGTGGATGAAGAAGAAGCACTGGTGGAATTAGAACGAGTGCGCTTAAGTGACGGTGTGCTAGCAGCTGTAGGCTTCTGGGCCTTCCCCATCACGATGCTATCAAAACACTCGTCCAGGTAGCACTCCAGGCTCGTCACGGTCTCTTCGTCCAGTTTGTTCCCTCGTAGAAAATAAGACAGTTGTAAATGTTTGGGCTTTAACTTTGTATTTCGTTTTTCATACAGCTCAGAAAGATTGCAGTAACTCTACAGGATAGCTTGCAGTGAATTACAGTACAGGATAAAAAAAAATGCAGAGATAAATCGCAGTCAGTTACAGGATAAGTTTCAATTGACTTCCGGATAAAGTGCAGCAGTGAGCAGTAGGCAGTTGAAATGTAAAACAATGTAAACAAATGTAAACAAATATGCAGTAAGGTGCAGCAGTGATTTAGCAGTAGACAGTTGCATTGTAAACAGTTTTGCAGTACGTTTCCAGATAAAGTGCAGCAGCGATATTGCAGGATACGATCCAATGTGCAAATCAGCGAGTCGAGTGTGGTACACAGTCCGTTTTTATACTTCAGCAGTTCAACAGTCTGATGGCAGCAGGGAAAAAGCTTTTGCAGAACCTAGTGGACCTGCAACGGATGCTGCGGAACCTCTTCCCAGAGGGCAGCAGGGAGAACAGTCCATGGTGGGGGTGTGAGGGGTCCCTGATGATGTTACGGGCTCGGGACACAGAGCGCTGAGATGAAATGTCTTTTATGGAGGGAAGAGGAGCCCCGATGATCCATTCTGCTGTCCTCACCACTCTCCTCACGTTCTTCCAGTCGGAGGCACTGCAGCCTCCACACCACACAGAGAGACAGCTGGTCAGAATACTCTCTATGGTGCTTCTGTAGAAGGTCGTGAGGATGGGCGGGGGCAGGCGGGCTCTCCTCATCCTCCGCAGAAAGTACAGTCGCTTCTGTGCCCTCTTCACCAGTGATGTGGTGTTCACAGTCCAGCTGAGGTTGTCCGTGATGTGCACCCCCAGGAACTTGGTGCTGCTGACCACCTCCACAGCTGAGCTATTGATGAGCAGTGGAGCGTGGTGAGGCCGGTTCTTCCTGAAGTCGACGATGATCTCCTTCGTCTTCTCCACGTTCAGGACCAGGCTGTTGTCTCTGCACCAGCCCACCAGCTGCTCCACCTCCTCTCTGTAGTCCTGGTCGTTGTCGTCTCTGATCAGGCCCACCACCGTTGTGTCGTCTGCAAACTTCACGATGTGATTGGTGGTGAACCTGGGGACGCAGTCGTGTGTCATCAGTTTATTATACTAATAAACAAAGTATCAGATGGGAGGGAGAGTGGCCAGTTCTCTGTCCCATCTGAGCCGTTTGTCCCGTTTCCAAAACAAAAACCGTTCCCAGCACCTCAGCAGTGTGTGAAGCAAAATAATATTGCAAACTCAGATAATAGCGCAAATATAAGCAAAATAAGGAATACAGAATCAGTCTTTCCCACAACACATTGTCATAGGTTCCCACCACAAGTTAAAACATGTTATAGCAAAATAACACATGTTGTTCTTAGTTTTATGTGAACTCAAAAACAAGCACCAGTTCTTCCCATAATATAAGTGAAACAAGTTATATAACTGAGCAGGTTTTCCCATAATACATTGTTAAAGAGCAAAAATAATTCTTTAATATATCAACTGCTTCCCTCATTAAAGCTCTCCTTGTCCAACCCATTAAATGTTTTAACAGAATCATTGCACTGAATTTCCACAACAGAATGACACTAAAGATCCCAGTGATCATTTTTAGTTTGAAACTGTCAGTTCTTCACTCTGCTGATCAAATTTTTTTCTCTTAATTGAATCTTTATGATTTTTGTAACATTGTCAAGATCTAGTTGATATTAATGCATGTAATGTGTTTCAGTGTTGGCTGCAGATGTTAAAGAGGAGCCTCGTGAAGAACAGAGTCCTGAGGAGGAGCAGCAGGAGTCAGAGCTCCTGCACATAAAGGAGGAACAGGAGGAACCCGGGGTCCATCAGGAAGGAGAGCAGCTCCTTGTGAAGGAGGAGACTGATACCAGGTTTCCATTGACTGCTGCTCCTATCAACAGTAAGGATTTTTTTTTTAGTTTATTTGTATGTCCCGTGTTGCAGCTTAAGGTCAAAACTCACTGGATCCATTAATATCCAATTACACAGTATATCTTTTCCGTCTGACTCTTTATGCTCTGATCCTATTTCTTCAAAATGTGTCCGCTCTAACTAGAGGGTCCAGAAACAGATCTTCTGACTCGCTAGGTCGAGTGTTCATGTTTGAGTCTGTGAGGAAACACAAAGCTTCACTTTCTCTGTCTCCTCTGTGTATTAAAATGCTTTATTTTTTGGGTGCGCTGAAGGCTGCGTTAGCCCATAAAGTGCTTTGGAGGTCATCAGGCTAGATCAAGATTATGAAATGTATATGAATCTTTATACAGTACTTGATTCCACACTGCATACATCTAATTCTACCAAAAAGATAGTAATCAGAGGCACATGCATTGAACGAGGTGAATAACTTTTTCCAGCTGTGTGGTACCCAGGTACTCGTTTTAGTTCAACAGTCTCAGGAAAAAAAGAAACAATTAAAAACTATGTTTACAATACATTTTTATCCCGCTTTGTAATCCAGGGTGGAATCATCTGCAGCTTTGCGCATGCGTTGTACATTTGTAACATGAAAACGGAGCAGGTCTCCTCTCTGCTCTCTTTGCTCTGACTGCATATGGGGCTTTCAGGGTGAGGCAGCTGCCTGTGAGACGGCGCTGAGGGAAGCAGGGAGGAGTCACTGCAGCTCTAGCTGATGTCCTGAGAAAGAAACGATAAAGTCGCTCCGTTTTTGGAGGTCCTTAATATCAATATCGTCACTCGTTAAAAGTTTCTTTTTGCAAAACAAAAGGAGGAGGGAGTCCATAGTCGGATTTGGTATAATAAAATCGTACATTTAATTTTTAAGCCACATCGCCCAGTCCTAGCCGATGGCTGCCTGCAAGCAGCACAGCAGCCCTGTAGGTTGAAGATGAAGAGAATGAAGCGTGATTATAGGTTCATTAAGGACCGCAACAATCAGAGCGACATGACCTGGAAAAAAAATTGACTCGATAAACTGGAACCGACCAATGAGCAACGGGAGGGAGAGTCACCTCGGCTCTGTCACGGCCGTATTGAATTCCTGAATGACGGTAAGTGTTTTATTTACTCTAAAATTTATCTGTTATGGATTATCGTCTCTGGTGAGCTAATGTTTAAAAAAAAATTTTGTGTGTCCTGTCTGGCAGTGTAGCATTAAGAATGGGGTACCGCGCGCGAGCTATTTTTAGAAACACAACGTCACGATGACGTCACATCACGTGGTACGCAGTGGGACAAACTCCGGAAACCCGGTGCTGTTTTGCTTTAAAAGAGACGTGCGTTAGCCTAGGTTTTACTCGGTAAACGACTGCTTTTTCCAAATCTAAGACCATGGTTTTTAAACATTGTTGCTATGGAACGTGCAACAGCGACTCGAGTTACGCTGATCGGCCGTATATGAAGGATGTTTTCTTCAAGACTGCCAAGGAGAAATCTGTGTGCGGTGGGTACACCGGTCCGGTCGGCCTACATATGTAGCAAGCATTTTGTCGGAGGAAAGGGCACAACCGAAGAACATCCTGACCCAATTCCAGCGACATCAAGTCAAGGTAAGAGTATTTTGGTGGCCGACATGTTAATAAAGTAGCGCCTGCTACCATGACAGCATATAGGCTATCATGGTAGCAGGCGCTAACATGATAGCCTGCTACCAGGATAGCCTACTCAAAAACATTTCAAATGAGACAACCATTAAACATATACCGATTCCTGGACGGTGATTGCAAACAACAACAAAAAAAAAAACGGCCGACGCTGCCTTGATCGCCGCGCAGGAAAAAAAAACAAATCTTACCGTTCATAAACTCGGCCAGTTTTCCAGTCTTTTTAAGCCCTCGAACCTCAAGCCATCGTTTGAGCTGAAGGTTGGTGTGTTCTTCGACAGTGCGACCAGTAAACCGTGCGCCTGGGACATCGTCTTGGGAAAGTTTAACGGCTGTAAAGTCGGTCATATTGCTGGTTCTGTTGCGCTTGTAATAGCTGGGTTATCCGTGCGTTCTCTCCTGTGTGCCCTACCTAAGCGGCAAAAGGGGCGTTGCTCTTGAGACGGTTACGTCACGTGCGCGGTACCCCATTGCTGTCTTAATGCCAAATAGAGAGTCCAACAGATTTTACTTTCACAAGTGGAGCATTACTGCTTTTGCCATAGTGCTCTGCTTGATTTATACACGCATAAAGCTTTTAGATTTTATTCTGGGACTATTTCATGTTCAATGCACACAAAAACGGGACGGTAGAAGAGGAAAAAATAAACAAAGCTGAAGTCAGCGATCTAGGTGATTTGAAAGTGAATGGAATAGTTTGTGAAAGAATGAGGGGTCATTAACATTTGGGCCATATGTACTGACAATACATAACTTTTGGTTATAAATAAACATTTTTATTGTTATGGATCTACCCTCAAGATTATTAATTTATCTAAAATTGTCAATATTAAGGATACACTGATATGAAAATTTGGCCTGAAATATTGAAATATGATCATTTTACTGTGTATTTTACTTTCCCCTGTTGCATTTCATGCATTTATTGTTGTGTGTATTTCACTTTACCCTTTTTATTTACCATGTGGAAGTTTTTTAAGTGTAATAAATGTTTTTTCTATACTGTTTGATAAGGCTTGTCTATTGGGGTGTTTTTATTTAAGAGTAGTTATTTTCAATCAGTTAGTTAAACAATTGCCAGATTAATGAAATGCAACAAATTGACAGCCGCGCCACTACATTGTATCTCAGCATGCAGTGACAATAGTTGTTTATAAAAAGAAAGCCAAACATAAGTAACCACATTGTTAGATTATATTCTCTGTTTAACCTTCAGTCATTTATAATATATAATTGATATAAATCAACACTGGAGACATCCAGACACCCAACTTTTTATTAGGAAGATTAAGATAATGTTACATGCAACAGTTAGGGCAGAATCTTTTGATGTCATCCAGCATCAGAGCACCCAGCAGAATTTGATATCTTGAAACTGCTCAAAATCCCTCTTTTAACTGCATTAAAATCAGTCTAAAAAAAATCTCCCTTAGAAAAGCAATTTATATTCAATTCAATTTCATACAGTTTTGATCTACGCCAAAACAATTTTTTCTATTAAAATCAAAGACCATGTATATCTAAAGCCTTCTTTCAAATTGACAGGTTTGTGATGGATCATTATTGTTACAAGCAATATCATAATCTCAGTATTTTTATATTACCTAGGGCTAAAATCAAATCATAGAATCTCTGCTTACTTTTGTAGTAAAGTAAACCAAATGATCATTTAATGCCTTTAATGCTTATTCTCAGTTTCAGTCAGTTCCAGATATTTTTTGTTTATGCCATGTTAATCTCTCCGTGTATCATATATTTAATTTGGGCTGGACATTTAATGTGAAAAACGTCAAATTCTGTTATTAAAGTCTCTCTCTTTTTCTTCTTTCAAACTTTTAGTTAAATATTTCATGCGTATTTGAGGTCTCTCAAATGCATTTGTGTTGCAAAATAAAGATTTTTGAAACCATGATATTTATACTTTAAACTGTAATTACTTAACACAGACGAACAGAGATTGAGTCACATACAAACAAGACAATCAGACAAACAAACGCAGACGCAGGCCTATTTTTTCCCACTATTTTTGCACGGTTCTGCAGTCTTTCATTTTTGAACATTTCGACTCAGACCAGAGGGGAGGGTGGGTAGTGTTTACCGACCCCGAATGTCTTTGTTATACAACTTAGACGCGGTTTTATGCTTCAGCTCCATAAGGATACATCTCTTTATCTCGCAGACACTTGGACCCCTATCCCTTTTTAACATTACACGTTGATGTTCAGCATACACTTTCAGCCCTTTCAGATATTTGACTTCTTTTTTTTTTTTTTTTTTTTTTTTTAGTATTGCAATATTAAATGAACCCCCTTGTGGGAAATCTGTGTGTTTTATCAAATCATTTATGCATGTCATGCTTTCGAGCCCATACTTTTCAGCATGAAATCAAACTTTCCACCCAGGGGAACAGCCTTTGACCCATCATTTGGACTTCTCTGCTTCTCAACGACCAGGAGCTAAAAAATTTAATTTAATTTAAACGTTTTCCAAAAAAAGTTAAAAAAACAAAACTGGACTATTTTTTTTCGAAGTTTGAAGACATTTCACTTCCTATCCTGAAAGGTTACTCAATTCATATTGTCAACTCCCCATTGCAGAGAAGTGTGCTAGTTTCAGTTTAATTTGCAGGCCTACAATGAACTTAATGACTCCCTATAGACCAGTTCACTGTTATTGTTTTGATCCGGGGTTTTCACGCATGCACGCCGGACTGGTAGGCAAAAGACGAACACAAAGGCGGACGCAAACAGAGGAAACGACGAGTTCTCCACGTATTTTTCTTCTTAAGATAACGTATCACAAGATCGTTTTAAGAGTAAGTTGATGGTTGATGGTATCAGGTTGCCAGATCCACACAGCAAAAGCCTGAAGGGACGGAGCGAGTCTGTGAAATGCTGGCCAACTGTTCCGTACCGTGACATACAGCTGCCTTATAAACACGCAGGCCAGTACAGACGAGAGAGCATGGAAGCCATGAAATCACTGGACGGCTACAATTATTTCATATCGGGACATAAAAATGTCTAGAAAATGGATGGATGGATGTTCAGACATGTTTGTGTAACAGCAGAAAGCGGAGTCTGACACACTGCGCCTCAGCAGAGAGGAAGAGCCGTCCGGTAAGTTAAAAAAACATTGTTCACTACGGATTATTTTGGTGTTTTTGTCTTATTAAAATGGGTGGGGGTGTCGGCGACGTTGCAGCGTAAACAGGGGCGTAATGGAGCCGCTGTCTGGTGAACATTATTGCACACTGATTGCACGATGAAAACTAAAATGATGCGGCGTGCTGCTGCTGCAGTGCATCGACTCCGCTTCTCCGGCCCCTGTAGCGATCGCCACCTCCCCTCCGCCGCTATTTAAGTAGAACAATGACCAGTGCAGAATTAAGTTGTATTTACCGGAGATGAAGTGTAGACTGCACATTCTGTCGTAGTATGATGGCTCCCACAGTCCATTGAGATTGTCTGCCTGCATCCTTTTCATTGAAATTATCCATTTTTTTGTTATCTTTCCTCGTCCTTTGGTAAACGACAGAAACGTACATCCAACGATTTATAATGCCTCTGTGTGCAACCGGGACCACAACAAGTCGTAGACATTGTTTAGATTCCAAAAATAAACTAACTAAAAGTACGCTCTAAATCACCCGTTTTGTAATGATGGTAGACGGGAACAGTTCTGCTTTTGCCTACCCGCGGGACCCGGATGTAGCGCGGACGTCGCGCATGAACTGGTCTATTACTATTACTGGTCCATTACCTGTTTAGATTCAATTGGCATGTCATTTAAGCCATAACAAGGCCTTTGTACTAATCTCTTTGTCTCAGCAGTACTATAAAGCTTGCAACTCCACACTACTCCAGACATTTGGGCTTGTTTGTTTTCTTTGTAAGAGCGGACAGCAAAGGACAGGTGGAGGAGTAACAACTTTGTTTATTGATTCACTAAAGTTTAAAAAGGTGTTTTGGGTAAAATTCGTCTCTTTTGAACATTTGGCTCTCCAGGTAAAGAACCCTGTACGAACTATGTTTTCGAGCTACGTTTAACAAAACTGAAGACAGAAGTGCGAAGGAACTGTGTGACGCACTTAGAAACTTTGGTTTAACACAACATGTTAAACAGCCAACGCACAAACGGGGACATATTTTAGACTTAATCAACACTAAAGGTCTAAACATTTCCATGGTCAGTGTAACTGATGTTGCCCTATCTGATCACTTATCTGTTACCTTTGACTCATTTAGCCAAAGGGACATCTTAAAAAAAACGCATCTTTAAGGACAATGCCGCGGAAAGTTTTATTCAAGCTTACTCTGCTACTTCAACTTTGTGCTGCAACTCAGTAGATGACCTAGTATATAACTTTCAGTCTAAAGTCTCAGACATCATTGACTGCATTGTTCCAGTTAAAGTAAATGTTGTTTCTGGGAAGACAATCGCCTTGGAGAAGTGCTCCAGCAGATAGAAGTGAAAAAAGGGAGTGTCGAAAAGCTGAACGAAGGTGGAGAAAGAATAAACTCCAGGTTCACTATGACATCACTGTGACTTTTAAGATGGGAACAAAACCAAATCTGCCCCACTCATAATGTTCAAAGCAGAGCAGATGCGGCAGCGGGCTCGGCTCCCACTGTTCATGAATCCATTTTACCCGCTTCTCCTACTTTGACCTTCGCTCAGGATCCTCAGGAAAGTTAAATAAATGAACGTCGTCCTTGGGAGTGTTTGAAAAGAAACCTGCGATATTACGGGACAACATAGCCGTATTTTATCACCTACAAATCTCTGAAAACTTTAGCCACTGTCTGCTACTAACATGCTGTTTTTGGTGCCAACAACCCTCAAAGTTTATCTCGTGCTTACATCCCTTCTACCTCCTTCCTCAGTTGCTAAGCGGCACTACAGACCTCTCTAATTTGCATGAATGGCAGTTTTTCTTTTCATTAAAACAATGTTATGCAGTCATTTTTGTATTTATTTAATATATCATCTAGGATTACTTATTGGTTTACAGAACTGACCTTTTTGGGGGTCTTGTAACATTCATGTATGCTTAAGTTTTCTGTTTTGCTGTGATTTACTGTACTGCATGTTCAAACTCAGTCATCCAATAATTAATTTTACTTGGCAGGTAGTGAGGCAATAGAACATCACAAATGCCAAGGGGGATAAATAATTTTGCAAGAAACTATAAACATACAAGACATAAGACAAAGTGTAGTCGTTAAATCAAAGAATTAAATCTAACTACCTAAATATATCTTTTTAAAATGTGCCTCAGTTCAGGTTGAGATCAAAATATTTTCTAATATACATAATGTGTTTCAATGTTTCCTGCAGATGTTAAGCATGAGCTGATTGTTAAAGAAGAAGCTTCTTTATACCACATACCTCCTGCCGACCTGCATGACCCAAAGCCCCCCCACATAAAGGAGGAACAGAAGGGAGACTACATCAGGTTTCCAGTCGCTTTTCCTCCTATAAAGAATCTGGATGATGAACAGTCTCCGCTGCTCTCACAACTTTTTCCAGACCAAATTAAAGGCGGGAAGCTTCCAGAAGAGAATGATGCAGAAGAATCCGTCAGAATACAATGTCATGGAGATGCTTCCATTTGTTTACAGACTGAAGACACTGAGAAGGACGGAGGGGAAAGTCCTGTAGAGAACCCTCTCTGTGAGCTGAAATACTTGTCAGACTCTGGATATAATAAATGTTCCATAGAGAAGAAAAATGTGGAGTCACAAAAGAAAGTCCAGACAAAGGAGAAGCTTAGCTGCAAAGACTGTGGAAAAACACTTTTTGGAAATTACGCTTTAAACAGACACATGAGATTCCACACAGGAGAGAAGCCTTTCAGTTGTGATGTATGTGGACAAAGATTTAGCCGAAAAGAACATTTAAACAGACACATGAGAATCCACACAGGAGAGAAGCCTTTCAGTTGTGATGTATGTGGGCAAAGATTTAGCCGAAAAGAACATTTGAACACACACACGAGCATCCATACAGGACATAAGCCTTTCTGTTGTGATTTATGTGGAGAAAGATTTAGCCAAAAATATAACTTAAACAGACACGTGAGAAACCATACAGGACAGAAGCCTTTCTGTTGTGATCTATGTGGGCAAAGATTTAGCATTAGAGGAACTTTAAACAGACACATGAGAATCCATACAAGAGAAGCCTTTCTTTTGTGATTTATGTGGGCAAAGATTTAGCCAAAACCAATATTTAAACACACACATGCAAATCCATACAGAACAGAAGCTTTTCCGTTGTGATCTATGTGAAAAAACATTTAGCCGAAAATTAACTTTAAAAACACACATGGCAATCCATACAGAAGGCTGTTTCACAAAAGCCGAATTTAGAAATCCAGGTTAAGTGCTAAAGCCAGGATTGACATGGCATGATCAAAATTCCTGGCTTTATCTGTTTCACAAAACCCAATCCAGGTTCAGAAAATGCAACAATGTGTTCCAGGTGTAAGTAATACAGCTTTATGTGCATCTTTGGCTGTCTACAAAAGACACATAAGACACATGGTCAATCACAGATTCACTGATGCTCCAATGGATGAGTTGTGTCAATCTTCAAAGAAAACAAGCAACATCTTTTGAATGAGCCTTAAGAGGAATTGAAGCACATCATACTTAAGAAAGGAAAAACTGCTGCTTTATGAAGGAAAACACGTTTGTTTGGAGCAACAACCCTTTTCTTAGATCTATCCAATTCTAACTCTAGAGGGTACTGTTTCTTTGACCCTTCCATAACTCCTGAAGCAGTATAGAGGGATGAAACTTTCAGCAGACAACCTTAATGATTAATACAAATATTGTTTGTGCCCAAAGCACTAAGCATAGACTCAAACAAACGAAAACTAGTTAATGTAGGATATGCAATGAAATTACCTATTAAACTAATTAACTATTAAGAGTTAAGTGACCGATCCTTATGATTTGTATTTTCTTTCCTTTTGGGGCTGTGAGGTTATGCATGTTGTGCACTAAATAGAACATTTTTGTTCTGGAAGAATCAATGAAACAGTGACCCTAAAGTCACAGAATTTTGTGGAAAATGGTGTAATACCGAACTTTATTGACAACACCTTTTATTAACATTTATTTAATTCTCTTAACAAATGTAATGGTCTATTAAAAGCCTTTATCAAACATCTGTCTTAAAAAACAGTTAAGCAGTAAGAATGCCCACATGGATAATAATAAAGCGTATAATGGTATTGGCTACAATCACAATGTAAAAATATGGACTGAATACAAATGTGTATCGGTGATACTTTAATGCCGGCTGATAAAGAAAATAGCATAACACACAGGGAAACAGAATCACTGACAAAACTCATTGCCTTATCTGACTGAACACAAAAGGCACCAGGGGTAACTAAGCTGGACAGAATACAATGCCATGGTAAGGCTTTTGCGTAACAGAGTGCAGGCTTTATTCAGCCAGGATATCTGGAAAATCACAGCTTAATTTTCTCTTTGTTTTGTGAAACAATCCTGAGGACAGAAGCCTTTCTGTTGTGATCTATGTGGACAAACATTTAGCCTTAAATCAAATTTAAATGTACAGATGAGAATTCATACACGACAGAAGCTTGTCTGTTATGATTTATGTGAGAGATTTTAACCCTCCAAGTTTCAAATCCACTTGAGAACAGTCATTTGAGCAGGCAGAGACAGGCTTGGGATGTTTTTTACACCCTTGCTCACCAGTTGACATACAAAGTTTAAAGCCTGAAGGAGGAGAGGGCGACCTAGCTGGGATCTGGGCTCGGGATGGGCGTTTGGTCCTGGGGATCAACTGGGGCTGGGAGTTCTGCTCCCCTCCCGGATGTAGGGCTTGAGTATGGAGGTTAGGGTGTGGGAGAGGCAGCACCTCTGGGTGTGTGTGTGTGTGTGTGGGGGGGGGGGGGGGGGGGTTCTGGTTGGATGGCCCATTTGGATCGTGTTGGCCCAATCTCTGGTTGGATGGGCTGGAGGGTCATTGGGGCTCAGATCGGGGTAGGGAGTTAGGGCTGATTTATGGACTGACTATGTCAGGTTTTGGGACTGTTGGGTTTCCTGAGGTCCCTCCTGACAATGGAATTCACCTCCCAGGTCTGGGGGCTGGATACCCCTCTGGGGTACCTGCAATTGGACCTGGGAGTATAGGGTGTGTGTGCTGACTGCAAGTGTGTACAACATTCCTTCTTTTTGTGTGTGTGTGTGTGGGTAAGAGTGTCTAGACGTGGGGCACTTGGGTGGGAAAATGTTAATGTAACTGTGTACATGGTTTTCTGTTTATCTTTCTGAGTTTATCTTTCTGAGTTTTGAACTGCCCCCTCTCCTGGGGTGTCCCCCCATCCCCCCCGTCCAGCTTCCCTCCGTTGGCTGGCGCCTTGACCCATTGGTGCGTCGGTGATCCTCGCTGTCCAGGGCTGGGTGCTTGGGTGTATTCTCACTCATTTCTGGGGGCAGCTTCGTGGGGTCTGGGTGCCACGGCTTCGTTGGGGCCCTACTGAGAGTTGGAGTGCCCCATGGCCTTGAGTCTCTTAGGCCATGGCTGAATCCACTCTGTCGTTGCCGGTTGCCGGCGAGGCCCACGTGCTCATTGATGCAGCTTCCGGGGGCGTTGGCACTGTGACTGTTTTGTTTGCTCTGGGGGCCTTTATGGCCGTCTGGGTTTCTGGTTTCCCTGGTGTCTGTCTAGGCCTTCAAGAGGCGGGTCTTTGGCTCCTCACAACCACTATTGAGGATTTTCTCATGGATAAGCCTTACATATGCAAATGCACTCTCACAAACACCTGTAGAGGCTTGGATATAGGTGCTTACAGATTCACTTTTATACAGAAAAATCCTATAATTAGCTAAGGCTGTCACTTTATAAATCTTATATTAAACTTATATAGCGTACTGCGAGCAAGCTATTTTTAGAAACGTAACGTCACAATGACGTCACATCACGTGGTACGCAGTAGGGCAAACCTCCATAGTTCACAGCTGTTTCGCTGTAAAGAGACGTGCGTTAGCTTAGGTTTTACTCATTAAATCGACTGCTTTTTCCAAATCTAAGACCATGGTTTTTAAACAATGTTGCTATGGAACGTGCAACAGCGATTCGAGGTACGCTGATCGGCCGCATATGAAGGATGTTTCAAGAGTGCCAAGGAGAAATGTGTGCGCTTGGTACACCGGTGCGGTCGGCCTACATATGTAGCAAGCATTTTGTCGGAGGAAAGGGCACAACCGAAGAACATCCTGACCCAATTCCAGCGACATCAAGTAGTGAACAGGTAAGATTATTTTGGTGGCCGACATGTTAATAATGAAGCGCCTGCTACCATGATAGCATATAGGCTATCATGGTAGCAGGCGCTAACATGATACCCTGCTACCAGGATAGCCTACTCAAAAACATTTCAAATGAGACAAACATTAAACATATACCAATTCCTGGACGGTGATTACAAAAAAAAAAAAAACGGCCGACGACGGCATTACTGCCGCGCAGGAAAAAAAACCAAAGCTTACCGTTCGATCAACTCGGCCCGTTTTCCGGTCTTTTTAAGCCCTCGACACTCAAGCCATCATTTGAGCTGAAGGTCGGTGTGTTCTTCGACAGTGCGACCAGTAAACGGTGCGTCTTGGGAAAGTTTAATGGCTGCAAAGTCGGTCATATCGCTGGTTCTGTTGCACTTGTAATAGCTGGTTGCTACTGGCGTTCTCTCCTGTGTGCCCTACATAAGCGGCAAAAGGGGCGTTGCTCTTGAGACGGTGACGTCACGTGCGCGGTACGCTATTAAATAATACTACATATTTTTCAGTGACGTCACTAAGGTGTTGGTTGTTTGTAACTGTAAATACTATGTTGTTTGGTTTTGCTGTTCTTTTTTATATATTTCTCTGCATGTGTAGAAGCTTGTACACTCTTTTTTTTTCTCTGCTTTATTTTTGTCTAATAAAGCTTTTTGCATATATATATATATATATATATATATATATATATATATATATATATATATATATATATATATATATATATAGCGGAGCAGTAATGCTCGACTTGTGAAAGTAAATCTGTTGGGCTCTCTTTGGTATGAAGACAGTAATTCCTAATGCCACACTGCCAGACAGGACACATAAAATAAAGTATGATTTATTTTATTACAGAAGTCATTCTGTTGTGATCTATGTGGACACATTTTTTTTTCTATAAAAAAAAAAAAATCCGCACCATCATAACCAAGTCAAATTCCTTGTATGTGCAAACCTACTTGGCGATTAAACTTGATTCTGATTTCTGATGATGTCACCTTACCTGTATGCTGTCACCTTACCTGAGCAAACCTGGTGTACCTGACCTTGCCTGAACTCACCCAGTCCTACCTGAGTTTACCTGACCCCTCCCCCACATGGATGTGACAACCTCATGGACGCATTATGACTACCTCATGACTTCATCCCGCCCCATCACTTTCTAGTCTCATGACCGCCTCATTAACCCATCAATTGAATACCCTATGATTTCACCCCACCCCTATAACCTGTAATGACATGTAATGACAAGTAACTTATGACTTCACCCCCACCACATGACAGTCTCATGACCGCCTAGAGGCCATCTTGAGAGTACATCCTTAAGGCCACAGTGGGGCAGGAGTCAGGGAGTACGTCCTGTAACTGGCGGGTTGCAAGTTTGATCCCACAACTGTCAGTCCCCCCAACCCCCATCCCCAGGGCAGGTACATAGCTCACTACTGTCAGGGTTAGGGTAGTGTGAAGGTGTGCATGAATGGAAGAATGACTGACTTTAGTGTAAAGGTCTTTGCAGTCGTCGGACTTGATAAAGCGCTAAACAACAAGTTATTTACCATTTACCTCATGACTTTACTTATGCCCATAGGGTGTCTTCAATATATTATTCTTATTCTAAGTACTTTGTTGTCTAAATTTCGCTATAAATCAATCAGATTTTCTATATATGCTGACGCTGTTGTCACACCATATTATTTCTGCATTTTTACTTAAAAATTCTTCCCCCGTAAGTTTCATATTCTGTCAAATGATACCCGATTTTTCATCCTGTTCCTCCAAGATCTGTCCTGGTTAATGTCTGTTGTTCTTTGTCACACCATTGCAACACATTTAATTATATTTCTACTCCAAACACTTAACTATTATACCTCAACTAGATCCCTATTCATCAACCTGTTGACCCTCCTCTGAGAGAAAGTCTTAACACAAACCTACATAATTTAGTTTTTTCTTTAAAAGAGTTAAAAGAGAGAAAACAGTTCTTTGATTATAAAATAGCTTTTTATAAAAAACTTTTTTCTGTCAGCTTTTTTATAAGCTCTCACACAGTCATGTAATTGGCGTAATTAAGGTAATTTATTAGTGGTCCATATCCTTGGGCTATGGCAGACAGGCAGGACAGACCACTTTGAAGTTTTGACTTTTTTTTAACTCTTCTGTATGGTTATATATGTACACAAATAATTACTAAGCCAAAAATAAAATATTTTGGACACCCTTTCTGATCTCTATTTATCTATTTTCTGTATACAGGTAAAAGCCAGTAAATTAGAATATTTTTAAAAACTTGATTTATTTCAGTAATTGCATTCAAAAGGTGTAACTTGTACATTATATTTATTCATTGCACACAGACTGATGCATTCAAATGTTTATTTCATTTAATTTTGATGATTTGAAGTGGCAACAAATGAAAATCCAAAATTCCGTGTGTCACAAAATTAGAATATTGTGTAAGGGTTAAATTTTGAAGACAGCTGGTGCCACAAACTAATCAGCTGATTAACTCAAAACACCTGCAAAGGGCTTTAAATGGTCTCTCAGTCCAGTTCTGAAGCCTACACAAACATGGGGAAGACTTCAGATTGGACAGCTGTCCAAAAGGCGACCATAGACACATTGCACAAGGAGGGAAAGACACAAAAGGTTATTGCTGAAGAGGCTGGCTGTTCTCAGAGCTCTGTGTCCAAACACATTAACAGAGAGGTGAAGGGAAGGAAAAACTGTGGTCAGAAAAAGTGTACAAGTGATAGGGATCACCGCGCCCTAGTCAAGATTGTGAAAAAAAAACCCATTCAAAAATGTGGGGGAGATTCACAAGGAGTGGACAGCTGCTGGAGTCAGTGCTTCAAGATCCACCACCAAGAGACGCTTGAAAGACATGGGTTTCAACTGCCGCATACCTCGTGTCAAGCCACTGTTGACCAAGAAACAGCGCGAAAAGCGTCTCACCTGGGCTAAGGAAAAAAAGAGCTGGACTGCTGCTGAGTGGTCCTCACTAAGACTAAGAAAGTAGAGCACATCACCCCAGTTCTAAAGTCCTTACACTGGCTCCCTATATCTCAGAGAATAGACTTTAAAATACTTCTGTTAGTCTATAAATCTCTAAATGGCTTAGCACCTAAATACATCACAGACTTGTTATCAGCGTATAAACCCTCCAGACCACTAAGGTCTTCTGGCTCCAGCCTTCTCTGCATACCTAGAACCAGAACTAAACAAGGAGAAGCAGCATTTAGTTCCTATGCTCCACTTATCTGGAACAAACTTCCAGAAAACTGTAAAAGTGCAGAAAGCCTGAGTTCCTTTAAATCGAGATTAAAAACGCATTTGTTTAGAATTGCCTTTGAATGTTCAAGTTAAAATGTTTTACTGTTTTCAAATGTTCTTTTTGTTTCTATACTATCCCTGCTTGCTTTTATTCTGTTTTATTTTTTCCTATATTTTAATCATGTAAAGCACTTTGCATTGTCTCTGTACTGAATTGTGCTATATAAATAAATTTGCCTTGCCTTGCCTTGCCTTGCCTTGGTCCAAAGTCATGTTTTCTGACGAAAGCAAATTTTGCATTTCCTTTGGAAATCGAGGTCCCAGAGTCTGGAGGAAGACAGGAGAGGCACAGGATCCACGTTGCCTGAAGTCTAGTGTAAAGTTTCCACCATCAGTGATGGTTTGGGGTGCCATGTCATCTGCTGGTGTCGGTCCACTCTGTTTCCTGAGATCCAGGGTCAACGCAGCCGTCTACCAGCAAGTTTTAGAGCACTTCATGCTTCCTGCTGCTGACCTGCTCTATGGAGATGGAAATTTCAGGTTCCAACAGGACTTGGCGCCTGCACACAGCGCAAAATCTACCCGTGCCTGGTTTACGGACCATGGTATTTCTGTTCTAAATTGACCAGCTAACTCCCCTGACCTTAGCCCCATAGACAATCTGTGGGGTATTGTGAAAAGGAAGATGCAGAATGCCAGACCCAAAAACGCAGAAGAGTTGAAGGCCACTATCAGAGCAACCTGGGCTCTCATAACACCTGAGCAGTGCCAGAAACTCATCGACTCCATGCCACGCCGCATTAATGCAGTATTTGAGGCAAAAGGAGCTCTAACCTAGTATTGAGTATTGTACAGGCTCATATTTTTCATTTTCATACTTTTCAGTTGGCCAACATTTCTAAAAAATCCTTTTTTTGTATTAGCCTTAAGTAATATTCTAATTTTGTGACACACGGAATTTTGGATTTTCATTTGTTGCCGCTTCAAATCATCAAAATTAAATGAAATAAACATTTGAATGCATCAGTCTGTGTGCAATGCATGATTATAATGTACAAGTTACACCTTTTGAATGCAATTACTGAAATAAATCAAGTTTTTCAAAATATTCTAATTTACTGGCTTTTACCTGTATCTCTAACCATATGTTTTTTCTCACTTTTATTTAATATCTTCTCCAAAGATGCCAGGAGCTGCTATAGTCAACTTGTTAAAGTTTAACAAATTACCTAACAAATAAAATGTATCTCTTTCAGAGAAAATTCTGACTTAAAGAAAGAACTTTGGTTACCAGTGTATAAATGTCAAAGGAGTTTTACGTCTATTGGTTTACCCACTCATCTTATTTTGGTTGTTACATTATAGTCTGGATATTCTTACTTTTTATTGTTAGATTTGTATTATTTAAGAGAATTTTCTACAAGAGTTGAAAAAACTGAGTTTGTATCTCTGTTATATATCCTACTTACGTTTCTGTCATGTTTTCTCACAGAATAACCACAACATTGTAGTATTGTGAAATAGTTTTTAAAAAAAATCGAGGAAATCTAAGTTGAACCTTATTTAAAGAAAGTAATGTGACCTTAAAACCAACACCTTGTCAAACTGCACAAATGACCATGTTGTTGTATGCTTAGCTCCTGTTTGTTTAAACCTTATAAAATTACCTGTGGAATAATGCTACCAATTTATTATAAGACAAAGATCAACTACTTCCTAAATAGGTCACTTCTTTCAGGCTTTACAACATTTTTGTGACGTTTGAAAATAACAATCCAACTGCAATGACAAATAAGGATTTCTTCTTGAAAAATAAAGTTTAATTATATACCTCCATTTTTAAAGGTTAACTTTTTCAAGGGTTGCAGGAACAAAACCTGCCTGAAACAACTACTGTTTGACAAGAAAATACATCTCTACACAAGTGAGAAAGTTTCCTTTTAGACCTTTTCTACAAACCCTTTATATTTTAATTAAAACCAGTAAGATACACTCGCCAGCCACTTTTATTAGCTACACCTTTCCACTCTTTACAACCAAGGTATGCAGAAGAGCATCTCTGAACACACAAAAACATTGAACCTTGAGGCGGATGGTCTACAGCAGCAGAAGACCACACTGGCTGCCACTCCTGTCAGCTAAGAACAGGAAACCGAGCCTCTCAATACTACTCAATTCTAGTCAGAATTTGAGTCTGATACTGCTCCATAGAGCTGTGATTATGGGGCGTGTTTCGAAACGAACCAGGAAAAAAAATGCCTCTGCACTCAATTGGATAGACCTACAACCAATAAGAGCAACAGATAGTGTGACGTATGTTAAGCGAACGTACAACGTTACCTACTATGTTTACAACATGGGATTCATATCACGACATTGGGAGTTATTTACTAAGTCAGACAGTCAGATGATCTCTTACTATTTGTAAGTTAGATGAACTTCGTCCACGACGATACCCATAACGTTGGCTTGAAAAACATCGGAGCCTAGCATGTCCCTCCACTTGTTGTTCAGCAGCCAGGATTCCGGGCATCCGAAAAGGAGCTGTCAACGACCGCTGGCTATATCCACCTCGTCGTTCACGCCGAGTTGCATCACCGTGATGCCCATTTCAGTTGCTTCTTTCACTTGGTCCTCCATGAGTGCGACCAAAGGAGACACAACAATGACCAATGGGTTTTCATTGTGTCCCATCTTCTTAGCGACCAACGGAGCCAGCTGATAAATTAAACTTTTGCCAAATCCCGTAGGAAGGACGCCAAAAACATCTTTCTTTTCAACAGATGCCTTGATCGCGTTTTTCTGTTCCTCTTTTAAAATTAATTTGCTGTCGATATCTTCTAGAACAGACCTAATAGCAGAATCTACACACCTCAACTCTCCAGCGGCAGCTATCGTTGTTGTAAACAAATTCAACCCAAGCGCGCTTTGGTGACATGGTTGATTACGTTACTGTTGATCATCTGTCCATCATCGTATAAAGCCCACCCTGACAATTTGATTGGCCCGCCAGATATTGGGCGAGCATACTCGCGCTACTATTGAGCAATGCCAGACCGAACTTCCCGAGCTCAAACGTTGTGGGTGGGACTAAGTTCGGAATGGCACCCAATACACCCAAGCTGACCAAACTTGGACTATAGAAGATTGGAAAAACATCGCCTGGTCTAATGAGTCTCAATTTCTGCTGTGACATTTGGATGGTAGGGTCAGAATTTGGCGTCAACAACGTGAAAGCATTGATCCAGCCTGCCTTGTATCAATGCTTCAGGCTGGTGGTGGTGGTGTAATGTCATAGACATCATATACGTAGACGCCTCGTTGGGCGTGGGTTCGTACATCAACGTCACCGCCATATTGTATGTGGCAGAAAAAAGTAAAGTTCTGTTATAGTGAATGGTGATCAGAGAAGATCGAGAAGGTTTTTAGCTTGAATACAGCATGGACTATTTTTTTTAGGTATAGATGTGCATATATATATATATATATATATATATATATATATATATATATATATATATATATATAAGTACTTATGTATATAAATACAGACATATACGCATATATCTATCTATCTATCTATCTATCTTAATTAAGTATTAAAGAGATGAAGTTACTAATGAGAAAAAAAGTCCTAGGACAATAAGGTGAAAGAAATGAAAGACAAAAGTGGTAGTATTATGAGAATTAAGAGGGGACATTTCCAGAATAGTCATAGGGCCAGGTTAGATTCTTTTAATTTTCATTCTTTACGAGAATAAAGTCAGGAAAATGAAGCCAAACGGATATGAAAATATACTTAATATTACAAAAATGAAAATATAACAAAAATAAAGTATATTCTGAAATTAAACTCCCTCTGATACTGTTTAAGTGACTGAGTAACTGCAGATTTGCCACAATAATATGGCGGACACTCTGACACATCGCAACATAGGCAGAACCCGCCCAACGAGGCGTCTACGTATATAATGTATAAGGTGTAATGTGTGAATTGTGTGCAACAAAATAATAAAAGGACATTTACTCAATTACTGACCAACTAAAAAGCTACAAATAATATATTTCTATTTCAATATTTAACTGGAACAGCACTATATTTCCACCTCTAATAATCTCTTGTCTGAAAGTCGTAAAAACAACTTGGTATTCTAAATTGCTTGTATCTGAGCGCTGTTGCCATGGCTGCAATAATATGGGGATGCATTGGTCAGGGTGAAAAACGGCATTGGTTGTTGTGCCGAATAAGAATTGAAAGTTTCCTTTTAGACCAATGTTACAACAATCTTTAAGATTGTTGTAACATTGTAAAGATCTAATTGCTCATAAAGCATGTAATGTGTTTCAGTGTTGGCTGCAGATGTTAAAGAAGAGGCTCCTGAAGAACAGAGTCCTGAGGAGGAGCAGCAGGAGTCAGAGCTCCTCCACATAAAGGAGGAACAGGAGGAACCCGGGGCCCATCAGGAAGGAGAGCAGCTCCTTGTGAAGGAGGAGACTGATACCAAGTTTCCAATAACTGCTGCTCCTATCAACAGTAAGGATTTATTTAGTTTATTTGTATGTCCAGTGTTGCAACTAAAGGCCAAAACTCACTGAATTCATTAATATCCAATTAGACAAAATATATTTTCCGTCTGACTGTTCGTACTCCAAACCTATTTCTTAAAAATGTGTCAGCTCTAACTAGAGGGTCCAGAAACAGATGTTCTGACTTGCTAGGTTGAGTGTTCATGTCAGAGTCTGCCAGTCTGTGAGGAAACACAAAGCTGCACTTGCTGGAACAAGCTCAACAAAGATTTCAACAGTTCAACAGTTTCAGAAAAAAAGAAACGAATAAAAACTCTGTTTACATTATATTTATATATATTTATATATTTATACACTTGTCAATCCAGGGTGGAATCACCCTGGATTACCGGGTCTCCTCTCTGCTCTCTTTGCTCTGACTGCATATGGAGCTTTCATGATGAGGCAGCTGCCTGTGAGACGGCGCTGAGGGAAGTAGGGAGGAGTCACTGCAGCTTAAGCTGATGTCCTGAGACAGAAACAATAAACCCGCTCCGTTTTTGGTGGTTCTTAATATCAATACCATCACTCTAAAGTCAATCTTTTCCTTGCACTTAAAAAAAAAAAAAAAAAAAAAAGCCCAAATCTCAACCTCTCTTGAACTCATGTTAAAGGTGTAGGTCTAGTACACTATCAGGTAAGATCACCGTCAAAATAAACTTGTACATAAAAGGACAGTCGTGTGCATATTAGTCAGAAGTTGTGTATAACAAACATTTGTAAACTCATAGTAATTAAAATCTCACGCAAAAGATACAACATACTGTTTAAATAGTTACAACTTCAATAACTAATATATAGCATCAAATAATAATCAAAATGTGGGTGGCACCGAGTAGAGCAGGGCCAAGTGAATCTATTGTAAAAATCGGTGAAGTTTCCAGCCCGAACATAGCGTAAAACTCGGCTAACTTAAAAAAATAAATAAATAAATAAAAACAGCCCCAATATCAACCTTTGTTGAGCTCATGTTAAACATGTAGGACTGTTAAACACTCAATAAAGAACATGCCATTAGCACACAACTGCACTAAAGCTAAGAGGCTTAAGGCTCCCAGGCAAATACGCAATCAGGCAACTAAGTCATCTACACACAAAGGCCAAATTCCCAATAATGTTGATATAACAAAGCAAAACCGTTAATAGCCTACCAACATGAATAGTAAATCTAACTTAAAGAAGTTTTAAGTAAGATATTTACTGTAAAATCAACCTAAATCTTTCTAATTTCTCTCCCAGGATGGAAGTAACTTTCCCTATAGACAACTGGTCCTCTTTATCAACGATGTCTTAGTCCTGTTTTTCTCCTTTCAAACCTAGAGGTACGATATTGAACTACTTCAGTTCAGCAGTGTAGCTCGTGTTTACTTGCTGGTTCCTGAGCCAATCATATGAGAGTTCCCAGAGTTCCCAAATCAGTGCGCAGCATTTGGTATTTTATTTTGGCAAAAGAGCAGCAGCCTGTAGACATGGAACCAGTGTCCGAAATTAACTTTGTTATTCACCGGCCAAGTTGGCCGGTAGATGTAAAAATCAACCGGCCAGGCATATTTTGTACCGGCCAAAATGTTAATTTTGACCAGACCTCAACTTTTATAAAAATTAAGAGGGAAATTATGTTAATTATGGGGGGCGTGGCTGATTGGACTCTGGAAGAGAAATCTTTGTTTCCTGACTTAAAAAAAAGAAAATATTGTAGTTGATTATAAAAGACACAATATGAATTATCAGATTTACATCCAGGCGATAAAAAACACTACAGATTATCCTTATTCTATCCATGTTGGTCTTATTTGTGAATGAGGCAGAGTTTCATCAAGCATGTACGGTTCAAAATTTCCCCCTCAGCTGCAACACTTGAAGCACTCAGGGTTCACGCTGTGTCTTTACGCTGATCTAGCTGCTGGATTTTACCCTCGTGCGCTGCGCCCCTGATGTTACAGGTTACATGTAACGTAATTTTGCGCACCTGAATTCAAGCGCAAGGTACCACGCCCACCGAAGCACCGCTGGTTCTGTGTCGTTAAAAACAAAAGAGCATGAAAAACAGTTACCGACTCTCCTACTGACTTTAATTGGGACATTTTGGTACGAGTGGAAGGACATTAAACGTAGCGATTCACGTTTTGAAGGCTGGCCGCTGATAAAAGCACCTGGCTCCGAGAGGGGGCGGGGGAGGCGCAGTAAGAGCGGGGAAGCACAGAGCCGCAGCGCAGGTAGTTAAAAAAATCAGAATAAATAAGAACGAAACTTAAAAACAGACTAATTGGCGTTTTAGACTGTATCTGGTTAGCAGATCTGTTTTCTGATCCAGCGTGCAGCCATGACTGGTTCTGAATGTGAAAGAAGCTGAACCAGCACCGCAGAAGGCGGGTCTAGACTGACATCTGGATGGACAGAGCTGTGAACGGATCATATGGGTTTAATTATCGTT
Organism: Fundulus heteroclitus; assembly: GCF_011125445.2. Classification (NCBI taxonomy): domain Eukaryota; kingdom Metazoa; phylum Chordata; class Actinopteri; order Cyprinodontiformes; family Fundulidae; genus Fundulus; species Fundulus heteroclitus. Next base: position 7,278,709 of record NC_046384.1, read on the forward strand.
ATGTTACTTTTATTGTTGGTACAAACATTTACTCGCCATGTGGCAGCTAGCCCTCTGAAATTCACTCACCAAACGGGAAATTTACTCGCATTTGGCGACTGGCGAGTGTTAATTTCAGACCCTGCATGGAACCCAGTAAAAGAGAAGGATGCCAGAAGTAGAACAGAATACCACATCATATGCGTGTCCTGTATTAGTAATAATTCACAACAGGCATTGTGCATGTCTTGTTCATGTGTGCATGTGTTGTGGGAGTGGTGGAATACTACTTCTACTACTACAAATTATAATAATATTAATAATAATAATAATAATACATTTTTTTGAAATGCACTTTACATAAAGAAAAAATCAAAGTACTGCAAAGTGAGACTCTCAGGCAGATAAAAACATCAATGTAAAATATTTATTTATAAGTAGTGCAACAACATTATTGTGTACGGTTAAAATTCATAGGTTCGGCTAAAAAGAAATGTTTTAGTCCTTTTTTAAAAGTCTCAATTGTCTGTGGTTCTCTGTGATGGTCAGGGAGGGTATTCCAAGTCTGCAAAAGGCTCGATCACCCATGTTGCTCAACTTAGTACTGGGGAGTCAGAGGCGGTTTGAAATTTTTGAGCAGAGGGGTCGTGTTGTAGTGAGAGGGGTGAATATTTCTTTTAGGCATGGTGGAGCATTTCCATACAAGCATTGGGGGGTGAAAATGGAGACCTTGTATTCAGTCCCGGCAGAAACGGGAAGCCAGTGAAGTGAGTGGAGAAAAAGTGGTTAGGGCAGTGCACTTAGGCTTTAAGCAAGGTTGCAAGTACCCGGGTCCATGCCCACAGACTGCAACTGTGATTCTCTAAGCAAGAGCCTTAGCCCCAGATTACTCCTCAGGCACTTTTTTTTAACTTCTAACAACTAGAATTGTTCAAAAATAGTTATAGAGGAGAATCTTTCCAGAAATGTATGTAATAAGCTCCTAAGTCCTTTGTTAAATAACTGCACGTGTTGCAAAATCATCTAAGCTCCTCTTCTGCTCCTTAGGGGAATCACGTGAAAGAATCTCCCAAATACACACTGAGCAAGCGGGAGCTAGCAAGGGACGTCTAGTTCCGCCTTAATGGAGGGAGCTAAACATTCCTGGAGGGAATATTATGTCCAGGAGTGATGTGGAAAAAGTGGTCCATGCTTTTGTTACTTCAAAGCTGGACTATTTTAACTTTTCCACAAAATCCAGATCATAGTCTCCAACTGATCCAAAATGCTGTAATATGAATTCCAATGAAAATCAACTAGAGATCATATTTCTCGTATTTTAGCTCCCCATCATTGGCTTCCTGGTAAATGAAGAATAAAATTTGAAATTCTTCTAATTAGCTCTAATTACCTCGTATGTTCCTAACAGAGCACTTCGCTCTCAGACTGCAGGTCTGCTGGTGGTTCCTAGAGTCTCTAAAAGTAGAATGGGAGGCAGATCCTTTAGCTATCAGGCTCCTCTCCTGTGGAACTGTTATGGATATTAATAATTATCAATTAAGTGAGCACACCACTCATGAAAACAAATGATGCATCGTTTGTCTTTAAGTTATTTTAATTCAAAAGCATGAGCGTTTGAATGTCTCTGTCCCCCAATGCAGTCAGGAAACAGAGCAATGAGAAAAAGAACACACAAACTTTTATACATTCTGGGTTAACAAAGAAAGTGGGAGTTATCGTCAGAGGAGTGCAGCCACTGGTACGATCCAGTTCCTATCTAACTCAACTCCTCTCTGAGTCCTTGGATGTGGAAACACAATAGTGAATCTGTGAGCATGAGAGTTTCTTTCACACGGGAAATATGCAGGTGCACCCAGAGGAGATATGATCAGAGTTACATGTATCAATAAAAATTTTCACAACAATCCTTTCTTCTGATTCTGAAATCATCACATAATAAAGAAAAATTTCAAACACTGTGAGCCTGTAATAGTAAAAAAAGAAAGAAATTATGTAAAAAAAAAAAACATAAGCAAAGTGAAAGATAAAGAAAATAAAATAAAATAAAATAATTAGAAAGAAAATGTTAAAAACATACCTCTTACTGAATTTTAAAATACAAGAATGTTGAACATCAGTATCAACTCCCCATCTGGCTTAGAGTTATTACATCATTATAGCACTCTAAGTAATGTAAAATCCATCTTCATCAGTACATAGTGGTATCAGTCATTTTCATTACCATTCTCTTAACCATTGGAATAATACAACATGAAAGAAAAATCAAAATCAAAAAGAAAATAAAAAGAATCCCACCAATCTTTATTAACCAGGAGGTCCAACCATCAGAAATTAACCAAGACACAGGATCCCAGGATTAACCACTAATTATGTTTTTTTTTTCTGCTGGATGGTCCGCAACTCTTGTAATGTTGATCATGTTTTTAGACACATCAGGAATTAAAATATGCAGCATTGTTCCACAATTATGTGACAAACACCTCCTTTATTTCCTACCCTCTTGTACGTAATCTAGGACCAGTCTGTTTTGCAAGGTCATAGTTCTGACAGCCTGTTGTTCCTTTGTCAGACAGGAGAAAACTTTTTCAGTTGAAACAGTGAGATTTTCTAATTTAACAGACAAGTCATTTATTCTATGTGCTGCATTAGCATACATAGTAATGGCAGGTAGTAAATGAGCACACTCCAGACCAATCAGCAGGTAGATACAAATATGATCTAATTCCTCACATCCAAACCATGTTCTTAAAACATAAAAATCCATCTCTGCTGGGAAAATTTACCACAACTTAAGTTACCTGTACCATGCAGTTTACTTCCGTCTGGCAAGCTGTAAGATTAAGGGTTAAAACATAGCGTGCTGGAAATGAAAATCCTGGAATTGTATAAGGGTCAGATCTAACCACACATGAATTGGAGGAGTGATTTCTATGGGTCATTCCAAATGAAGCAGGCATGATTACTTTACAATCTACTGTCACTCCCAGAAATGAGGTGCGGATTCTTACTGCACTAAACAGATGTCTGGATCACTTATGGGACTGTAAAGAGTTCCTGTTATGGCACAATTAGTCACATCAGAAAACTTACGTATCCTTTCGGTCTTATGGTGTAAAATGGTCTCCACCAACCTGTTAGATTTATGACTAGGGAAAAAGGTTGCTAGAATATTGGCAGTGTCAACAGAAACAGGTAACAACAATGGTTGGTTGTCAAGAGCATGTAGAATCAAAGATAAGCATAACAACTGTCATTTCTCGTTTTCCGTACAGTCTGATGCATTAGTTGTTACTAGATGTTATGAGCATGATCATGAAAGTCACTGAAGTGATGTGTCTCTCTTCGAGTCAGCTGATGGGTTTGATTGGTGTGATTACTCAGTTTAGTCACAAATTGTTCGTGTTGTACCTTTTTTTCCAGTGAGCACAGGAGTGATAAAACTGAGTGTGATGCTAGTCACCAGCTCTAAAAACTTCAGTCTTCCATAGCGCTGCATGTTGATCTTGGCTGCGGAGTCGATTGTCCTTTCTTCTGGTACTCAGTACTTTTTTTTTTTTTTTTTTTTTTTAAACAGAAACAAAAAACTAAATAAAAATCCTGCTGCCTCTCGCGTCACGCTGCGCTGTTACCGGCCTGGTACAGTTGGGCGGTCATTGGAAGCTCCTCTAGGCAAAGGGGTTCATATCCGGATGCTGCTCAGGTGGTGTTCTCTTGAACACTTTGCACTGTGTGGCATGGATCCAGGTGTTCCTTCCTTGGTCCTTCACGGCAGTGTGGGTCACCAGCAGGATCTGGAACGGACCAGTCCAACGCTTGTCTCTCCAGTGGCTCCTTCTGGTGTCTCGGGTCAGCACCCACTGTCCTGGCTGGAACTGGTGCAGGATTTTATCAGCCACTGGGGGTAATGCAGCTCTCACGGCCTGATGGGAAAGAGAAAAATAACGTGACAGAACCTTACAATATTCTAACATGGAATATTTAAAAATGAGCAGTTATAAATGTGGATAAGTTAGTATTGGGTCTTCCTCCCCTGTGCTCGCAAAAAGCATTTCAAAGGACTTAGATTAGCTCTGGATCTATTTCTCATCTGCATGTACAAGAGAACCCGGGGGAGAGCTTTTGGCCAAGATAAATATATTTCTTCACAACATTTAGCCAGTTTGCTTTTTATTGTGAACCTTTCCTTTCTTACAGCTACTCCTGACTTGGATGATAAGCGCAATTTGTTTTTTGGGGTTTTAAGGTGGAGTGGAGGCTAAGTGGTTTTAGCAGCGCGCTTGTACTCAGAGAAGGATGCAAGTGCAGGGGTCCCTGAGCATGACCGTTAACCCCTGATTGTTAACGCAGCACAGTGGCAGCCCACTGCTCCCCAGGGGTGATGGGTTAAGATGCAGAAGGGAATTTCTCCATTGTGAGATCAATAAAGTTCAATTATTATTATTATTTGAAACTCAGAAGATTGCTGATTTCCTGCAGAGATTTGTTTACTAAATGTGTCCCATTATCACTGGAAATTAACTCCTGGACCCCCCTCAGCGTGGAAAAGATCTCCATTAATAAGGCTTTAGCGACGGCACTGCTGTCTGCGTGTTTCATTGGAAAAGCTTCAACATACATGGAAAACATGTCCACGACCACTAGACAATATTTATTTCATTCAACAGGGGTCAGCTTAATGAAATCCATTATCAGATGTTGGAATGGAAATTGTAGAGGCGGATGTGCAGTTTGTGGCTGTGCATGGACCCTAGACGGGTTGTAAGAAGCACAGATCAAATACTTTTTGCGGTAATTTTCAGCTACCACTGAAAACCCATTTGTGTACCGATATTTTTTAACCATATCCAGCATTGCCTCTCTGGACACGTGATCGAATTCATGTGCCCACACCACAGTTTTTCCTTCCACCAACTTACAAGCCTCTGTTTGTCATGGTTGAGTTTTGGTTTGGCTTTGTTTTTTTTGTTATTTTCATTTTTTCATCTCTTTTGGGTTAGGTTTGACTTTATTTATTGTTAGTTTTCAGTCATCAGTTATTTTCTGTCATTTTTCACTTCACCTCCTCAGCAGTCAGTCACACCTGATAATCATTTACTAGTCAATTATCCAGACCCTGGTTCCACCTGTGAAGTGTTCTATTTAAACCTGCCTCTGCCTTCAGTTCAGCACTGGGCCGTCATCATTCCACACCTCTCCATGCCAGTCCCCGTTTTGCCTTGGAAGCTTTGTTTTGCTCCTGTTGTTAAGGTTAGTCCTGCCAGTCACTCTAAAGACTGTTCGTTCACTGTTTGTTCCTGGAGAGGTTCTGCTCTGTGTCCTGGTGTCTCCAGAGAACTGCTAACTGGACTAGCCATCCTGGAAAGGCTCTGCTCTGTGCCCTGGTGTCTCTCAAAGTTCTGCTAACCTGACTAGCCGCCCTGGAGAAGCTCAGCTCTGTGCCCTGGTGTCTCTCAAGTTCTGCTAACCTGACTAGCCGCCCTGGTGAAGCTCAGCTCTGTGCCTTGGTGTCTCCAATGAACTGCTAACCTGAGTGCTATGAGGCCTGCTAGCCGAGCAGCACCTAGCAAGTGTGGACTCTCTGTCTCCGGGCCGTCAGCTCCTGCCATCATCTACATCCCTGACTTTCTGCTGTCCTGAACCTCCGGTCTTCATCACTCATCACCCAGCACACTTCTTTCAATAAAGACTCAAACTTTTAGTTCCGTGTGTGTGTCCTGAGTTCATCGGTAAACAAAACCTTGACAGTACGGCCCAGTCAAAAGGTGAACTCAGGCGCCATGCGGGGCTTACCTGCAGGAGTTGACGACCCGGAAATCCTCGCATATGTGAAGATGTGCCAACGTCAGATGAGGGAGAGGTACGCCAGGATGGCTTCTGCCCGGGACCCTGCGTCACCGATCCGGGCCAACTCTACTCCCCTGGTGGTCCAAGTGGGTGTGGTAACGGCTACTTCAGAGCCCAGGGATTAAAGCCGCTCAGCCTCTCGTCGTCTCGGTCATCATCTCCATGACTCACAGCTGGCCCCTCGAGTAAGGCACATCGTTCCACCTAGCAGAGCCCCACGCATCAAGGAGAGCCAGCTGTGGGAGTTCTACTACGGAGACCGAGACGACCTTCTGCCCTGCTGGCCAGCTGCCACCCCCGAGATTGCCTCGGATTCCTCATCTGTCCCCTCCCGGCGAAGACAGCAAAACCACCGGCGCGGAGGGTCCGTCAAGGTTCAAGAGGAGGTCCAGGAGGATCCGCCTCCAACCTCGGCACTCTCTGAAGCCTGCAGCCCGGCGCCGCTCTCTGAAGCCTGTAGCCCGGCGCCGCTCTCTGAAGCCTGTAGCCCGGCGCCGCTCTCTGAAGCCTGTAGCCCGGCGCCGCTCTCTGAAGCCTGTAGCCCGGCGCCGCTCTCTGAAGCCTGTAGCCCCGGCGCCGCTCTCTGAAGCCTGTAGCCCGGCGCCGCTCTCTGAAGCCTGTAGCCCGGCGCCGCTCTCCGAAGCCTGTAGCCCGGCGCCGCTCTCCGAAGCCTGTAACCCGGCGCCGCTCTCCGAAGCCTGTAACCCGGCGCCGCTCTCCGAAGCCTGTAACCCGGCGCCGCTCTCCGAAGCCTGTAACCCGGCGCCGCTCTCCGAAGCCTGTAACCCGGCGCCGCTCTCCGAAGCCTGTAACCCGGCGCCGCTCTCCGAAGCCTGTAACCCGGCGCCGCTCTCCGAAGCCTGTAACCCGGCGCCCCTCTCCGAAGCCTGTAACCCGGCGCCCCTCTCCGAAGCCTGTAACCCGGCCTCGCTCTCCGAAGCCTGTTGCCCGTCATTGCCCGAAGTAGCCGAGGAGTTGGTTCCGCCTCCGCCCGAGAGCTCCGCTCTGTCGGCCGGCGAAGGCTCCGCGCGGCCGAAAATAAACCCGCCGGCTGAAGAGGATGAGCTCGAGGCCTCCGAGGGAGTTGTTCCGCCTCAGGCCGAGGCCTCCGAGGGTGTTGTTCCGCCTCAGGCCGAGGCCTCCGAGGGAGCTGTTTTGCCTCAGGCCGAGGCCTCCGAGGGAGCTGTTTTGCCTCAGGCCGAGGCCTCCGAGGGAGCTGTTTTGCCTCAGGCCGAGGCCTCCGAGGGAGCTGTTTTGCCTCAGGCCGAGGCCTCCGAGGGAGCTGTTTTGCCTCAGGCCGAGGCCTCCGAGGGAGCTGTTTTTGCCTCAGGCCGAGGCCTCCGAGGGAGCTGTTTTGCCTCAGGCCGAGGCCTCCGAGGGAGCTGTTTTGCCTCAGGCCGAGGCCTCCGAGGGAGCCGTTTTGCCTCAGGCCGAGGCCTCCGAGGGAGCTGTTTTGCCTCAGCACGAGGCCTCCGAGGGAGCCGCTTTGCCTCAGCACGAGGCCTCCGAGGGAGCCGCTTTGCCTCCGCCCAAGTCCCGCGAGGAGGTCCAGGAGGACCTGCCTCTGTCCAAGTCCCGCGAGGAGGTCCAGGAGGACCTGCCTCTGTCCAAGTCCCGCGAGGAGGTCCAGGAGGACCTGCCTCTGTCCAAGTCCCGCGAGGAGGTCCAGGAGGACCTGCCTCTGTCCAAGTCCCGCGAGGAGGTCCAGGAGGACCTGCCTCTGTCCAAGTCCCGCGAGGAGGTCCAGGAGGACCTGCCTCTGTCCAAGTCCCGCGAGGAGGTCCAGGAGGACCTGCCTCTGTCCAAGTCCCGCGAGGAGGTCCAGGAGGACCTGCCTCTGTCCAAGTCCCGCGAGGAGGTCCAGGAGGACCTGCCTCTGTCCAAGTCCCGCGAGGAGGTCCAGGAGGACCTGCCTCCGCCCAAGCCTCGCGAGGAGGTCCAGGAGGACCTGCCTCCGCCCAAGCCTCGCGAGGAGGTCCAGGAGGACCTGCCTCCGCCCAAGCCTCGCGAGGAGGTCCAGGAGGACCTGCCTCCGCCCAAGCCTCGCGAGGAGGTCCAGGAGGACCTGCCTCCGCCCAAGCCTCGCGAGGAGGTCCAGGAGGACCTGCCTCCGCCCAAGCCTCGCGAGGAGGTCCAGGAGGACCTGCCTCCGCCCAAGCCTCGCGAGGAGGTCCAGGAGGACCTGCCTCCGCCCAAGCCTCGCGAGGAGGTCCAGGAGGACCTGCCTCCGCCCAAGCCTCGCGAGGAGGTCCAGGAGGACCCGCCTCTGGCCTCGGTTTCCACCGAGACCTGTAGTTTGGCCCCGCCTCTGACTTTTCTGTTTGGCCGGAGCCGCAGACTGTGGACTTCGAGCCGCTCGACTCTGCCTCGTCGGGGCCGTCCACCACGGCGCCCGTCTCTGACTTTCCTGTTCGGCCGGAGCCGCCGACCGCGGTCTCCGGGCCGCCTGACTTTGCCTCGTCGGGGCCGCCCTCCTCGAGGGTTTAGTCGGGCGATGCTGCTCCGCCGCCTGCCTCGTCCAGGACGACCTCCACGAAGACTTTTTCTTTTTTGGCTTAGCAGCCGTCCTGCCTGAGCCCTTAAGGCCAGTGCCTTCTGTTATTTTTGGGGCTCGATTTCAGTTTTGGTTTACTTAGGATTTTTTGGGTTTTTTAGAGTTTTTTAGGGGGTTCTTTGTTTTTCTTAGAGTACTTGAGTTTCTATTTTCTTTTGTTTTTCCACCTCTGTTCTGGTGTTCCAGGTTTGCCTTTAGTCTTCCGGTTTTTGCTTTGGTTATTTGTTTGCTTTAGAATCCTAGTTTTTTGCCTTGTTCTCTCAGTTTTTGTTTTTGTTCTAGCTTTAGTTGTCTAGTGTTACATTAGTTTACCCGTTCCTGCCCTAGTTTCTTTGTTTTGGTTTTGCATTAGTTTTATAGTTTTTCTTGAATGTCTTGATCTTTTTCCTAGTTTTTTTTGTTTTATTTTGATTTTCTAATTTTTTGCTTCGGTTTTTCTTTTGTTATCCTGGTTTTGTTCTATAGGTTAGTTCATGCCTGGTTTTCTAGTTTTTGGTTTAGATCTGTAGTTTCCCAGCGCTCTTTAGGTCCCAGCGCTTCTTAGTTTTGTTTTGGCCCCCTACCTCTTAGTCCCCTGGCGTGTTTGATGCTCTCTATTCTCCGGAATTTAGACGCCCTTAGTTCCTGGTATTTTTGTTTCCTGGCGTGTAGGATGCCCTTTGTTCTTGGTTCCCTGGTGTTTAGATGTCTAGCGTTTAGATTTAGTGTTCCCGGCGTGTTTAGACGCGCTCTGTTCTCGATTCCCCGGCGTGTTTAGACGCCCTCTGTTCTCGATTCCCCGGCGTGTTTAGACGCCCTCTGTTCTCGGTTCCCCGGCGTGTTTAGACGCCCTCTGTTTTCGGTTCCCCGGCGTGTTAGGACGCCCTCTGTTTTCGGTTCCCCGGCGTGTTAGGACGCCCTCTGTTTTCAGTTCCCCGGCGTGTTAGGACGCCCTCTGTTTTCGGTTCCCCGGCGTGTTAGGACGCCCACTGTTCTCGGTTCCCCGGCGTGTTAGGACGCCCTCTGTTCTCGGTTCCCCGGCGTGTTAGGACGCCCTCTGTTCTCGGTTCCCCGGCGTGTTAGGACGCCCTCTGTTCTTGTTCCTAGGCGTTTTAGATGTTCCTGCTTCCCTCACATTCCGACGTTCTCTTCCCCAAGCCCCGGCGTTTTCCTCAGGCCCCGGCGGGTTGCCCTCTGGCGTTGTCGTACGCCTGTTCTTCCCTCTGGCGTTGTCGTACGCCTGTTCTTCCCTCTGGCGTTGTCGTACGCCTGTTCTGCCCGTTTTTGCCTGGTGGCGATGTTTGCCTGTTCTGTCCGTTTTTTCCTGGTGGCGATGTTCGCCTGTCAACGTCGGTTAGACGCCTTTTGTTTTGCCTACCAGCATCTGTTAGACATCCTTTTTAGTTCGCCCTAGTGGGTAGTTTTGGTTTGATTTTAGCCCACCATCCTACCTTCCCTCCACCCACCCAGGTTAGATCAGCTTGGTTATGACTCTTGCCCGCCATCCTGCCTTCCCTCCACCTGCCCTGGTTCGGTCACTTTGTAGTTTGTTTTGTTTTTTAGGCCGTCCGGAGTCCGACCTTGAGGGGGGGGGGGGGGGGTAATGTCATGGTTGAGTTTTGGTTTGGCTTTGTTTTTTTTGTTATTTTCATTTTTTCATCTCTTTTGGGTTAGGTTTGACTTTATTTATTGTTAGTTTTCAGTCATCAGTTATTTTCTGTCATTTTTCACTTCACCTCCTCAGCAGTCAGTCACACCTGATAATCATTTACTAGTCAATTATCCAGACCCTGGTTCCACCTGTGAAGTGTTCTATTTAAACCTGCCTCTGCCTTCAGTTCAGCACTGGGCCGTCATCATTCCACACCTCTCCATGCCAGTCCCCGTTTTGCCTTGGAAGCTTTGTTTTGCTCCTGTTGTTAAGGTTAGTCCTGCCAGTCACTCTAAAGACTGTTCGTTCACTGTTTGTTCCTGGAGAGGTTCTGCTCTGTGTCCTGGTGTCTCCAGAGAACTGCTAACTGGACTAGCCATCCTGGAAAGGCTCTGCTCTGTGCCCTGGTGTCTCTCAAAGTTCTGCTAACCTGACTAGCCGCCCTGGAGAAGCTCAGCTCTGTGCCCTGGTGTCTCTCAAGTTCTGCTAACCTGACTAGCCGCCCTGGTGAAGCTCAGCTCTGTGCCTTGGTGTCTCCAATGAACTGCTAACCTGAGTGCTATGAGGCCTGCTAGCCGAGCAGCACCTAGCAAGTGTGGACTCTCTGTCTCCGGGCCGTCAGCTCCTGCCATCATCTACATCCCTGACTTTCTGCTGTCCTGAACCTCCGGTCTTCATCACTCATCACCCAGCACACTTCTTTCAATAAAGACTCAAACTTTTAGTTCCGTGTGTGTGTCCTGAGTTCATCTGTAAACAAAACCTTGACCTCTTCATGCTGTCTTGATGTTCTACCCACAGCTTTCTTTAAAAAAGTTTTACCTGTCATAGCGTCTGATTTGACTCAGATAATAAACACGTCCCTCCTGTCAGGTGTTTTCCCCCAGTCCCTAAAAACAGCAATTATCAAACCACTGCTGAAAAAGAATAATTTAGACAAACTTCTACTCCAGAACTACAGGCCCATCTCAAACCTCCCCTTTATCAGTAAGATTATTGAAAAAGCTGTGTTTCAACAATTAAACACCTTCTTAACAACGACCAGCCGATTTGACGTTTTCCAGTCAGGTTTCCGTGCTCACCACAGTACAGAGACCGCCCTTATCAAGGTGTTTAATGACATCCATATAAATACAGACTGTGGAAGAACCACCGTGCTGGTTCTATTGGACCTCAGTGCAGCATTTGATACTGTCGATCACTCCATTCTGTTAGAACGCCTGGAGAACTGGGTCGGCCTCTCTGGTACAGCACTCAACTGGTTTAAATCCTACTTAAAGAACAGGGAATTTTTTGTATCAGTAGGTAACTTTACATCAGAGATGACAAAAATCACATGTGGGGTTCCCCAAGGGTCCATTCTGGGTCCCCTCCTTTTCAATATCTACATGCTCCCTCTAGCCCAGATAATAAAAAATAACATCAGCTACCATAACTATGCAGACGACACACAGCTCTACATCACCATGTCACCAGGTGACTATGAACCAATTCAGGCACTGAGTAAATGCCTAGAAGAAATCAATACGTGGATGTGCCAAAATTTTCTCCAATTGAATAAAAACAAAACTGAAGTAATAATATTTGGACCAATAGAGGAAAGATCAAAAGTTAGCACACAGCTTCAGTCGCTTCAGCTAAAAACCACAAATCAGGCCCGAAACCTGGGTGTAGTGATGGACTCAGACCTGAACCTTCAAAAGCATCTAAAGACAGTTACAAGGTCGGCTTTCTATCACCTGAAGAACATTTCTAGGATTAAAGGACTGATGTCTCAGCAGGATCTAGAAAAACTAATCCATGCGTTTATTTTTAGTCGAATTGATTACTGCAACGGTGTCTTCACAGGTCTGCCTAAAAAGTGGATCAGACAGCTGCAGCTGATCCAGAACGCTGCTGCCCGCGTCCTCACTAAGACTAAGAAAGTAGAGCACATCACCCCAGTTCTAAAGTCCTTACACTGGCTCCCTGTATCTCAGAGAATAGACTTTAAAATACTTCTGTTAGTCTATAAATCCTTAAATGGCTTAGCTCCTAAATACATCACAGACTTGTTATCAGCGTATAAACCATCCAGACCACTCAGGTCTTCTGACTCCAGCCTGCTCTGCATACCTAGAACCAGAACCAAACATGGAGAAGCAGCTTTTAGTTCCTATGCTCCAATTATCTGGAACAAACTTCCAGAAAACTGTAAAAGTGCGGAAAGCCTGAGTTCTTTTAAATCAAGATTAAAAACACATTTGTTTAAAATTGCCTTCAACTGTCCTAGTTAACTGAATCACCACTTTTTTGTTCTATTTTCTATCTATATTTTATTCCTACTTGCTCTTATTCTGTTTTATTTTGCTATGTTTTAATCATGTAAAGCACTTTGCATTGTCTTTGTACTGAATTGTGCTATATAAATAAATTTGCCTTGCCTTGCCTTGCCTTGACACTGTTAAGGCGATGAGTTGAGCTGTTTGAGCAGAATAGGAGTGTTGTAAAGGACCTGAGTGTAAAACACCTGAGTCAGAACACAGCAAACCCATCTCAGTTTAAACCTGGAGCAGAACGGGAGGAGGAGCTGTCAACATACAATACGAGGTCGGTGTTAGACAAAGGGGTGTTTTGTAAGTCAGGACGAGGGGTACAAACAACATTTAAGACAGCTGCGCAGTCATGACTTTACTCATCCTCTTCTATAGGCAGAAGTGTGGCTGTGTTTAAAATACTGCATTGTTTTACAGTGATGTCAGGTATGCCTGTAAGAAAATTTAAGCCACCTTGCTGCTGATAAATAAGAAGTCTTTTGTTCCAGGAGGATGATAGAAACAGAATGTGGAACAAAAACTGTCAGAGAGTTGTAGCCAACAGTGTCACGTGACGCTAACACTGCTTTCTCAGCAATAGCAATAGCGCACAAACAACCAGGTAAACCAGCTGCAACAGCGTGAAGTTTACTGGAATAATAGGCCACAGGTCGCAATTTGTCACCATGAGATTGCAACAAAACAGATGACATGAAACCAGATTTTTTATCCATTTAAATAAATGGTTTGTCAGAGTTTGGCAAAGCCAGCACCGGTGCAGAGGACAAGGCTGCTTTCAAGAGCAGAGAAAGCCAGTTCTGCCTCAGACGTCCATGTGATTCTACCAGCAGCTGCTAGTCCCCGTCCATATATTAAAGCAGCCAACGGAGATTCAAGCTTGCAGTAGTTTGGAATGTGAGATCTGCAGTAATCTGTCATACCCAGAAATGAAATAATTTGTTTCTTTGTGATTTCTTTTAGAATTTTTTAGAACTGCTTTGATCCGCTGAGGTGATAACTTTTTGCTTTTATGTTAAAGAACATGGCCAAAAATCTAACTTCCTCCTGAACAAAGCGCATTTAGATTTTGAGACTTTCTGGCCTTTTTTAAAGAGATGTTAAAGCTATTTTAACATGTCTGTCCTGCATTGGTTAGCTGATTCGGTACAGATTAACAAATCATCAGTGAATTAAATGAGAAAGTTTCCACAAGTCAAAGTCAGGTCCATCAGACACAAGGGAAGTACAACATAAGTCATCTGAATCATTAGGTCACTGTCAGGTGTCACAGCATTTACTGCTGAGACAAAATGTTAAGGCACAGGAGCAGCTGGAAGCTTCCATTCGTATGCATACAAAGATTTATCTGGGACCCAAAGTACTGCAGTAAAGTCAGAGTCCTGAGTGTGAACCGTCAGTCCGTCAGAGGTTTAAATGATAATGTCCAATACACATCAAAGCTCTATCCATAAGATTTAAGCACACAGACAAGACACCAAAAGAAAAATGCTTCAGCTTCACTCCCTGCGGAGTGAAACACTTTAAAAGAAACAGAAAAACTTTCCCTAACTTAAACCTGAGACAGAATAAACGAAACAACCACTGAGCTTTAGCTGTTCCTTCATACATTTAGCAGATAAGAGTGAGTTGCACCCGAGTCAACAACAAAATGCATTTTTTTTTCAGCTATTACCAGTATAGAAAACATTTTAAAGGCATTTTTTTTAAAGGGCAGGGGTCTCTGTGTGGAGATACGTGCCTGTTGTAACAGCTGTGGCACATTCTAAGTGTGTGATGGCCTCTGTGAGCAAACTATGTGGATCAGTGGAAGCAGGTACCATTTCAGCATTCAGACACAGGTGTAGCAGTGTGTGTGTGTGTGAAGTAGAGAGTGACACGGGAGTGGATTTTCACTCCTGTCCCGTACCGCTCCCACTGAAAACAATTGTGTCCCGTCCCAATCCCGGGCCAGAGTAGAAAAAAAAATCCTGTCCCGTCCCGCTCCTGCTAAAATTACTCCCACTCCCATCCCGCTCCCACTCAGAATGACTCCCGCTCCTGCCCTACTCCCATTCTTGTTGTCTTCATTAAGTTTTCTGGAAATACATTAAACCTGAATGTCTATGAAGGGTCAGTTAAGTTCCTGTTTTAGCTGTAGTAAAGGCCAGTTAAAGTAAAATGAATAATAATAAATAAATAAAAAAAGTAACAAACACGGAAACAGACCATGCCTATCTCAGTTGAATAAACAAAATGTACAATGTTGCTTTTTACTAATTCATTAATTAATTGTTTCACATGAACAATGAAGTTACTTTTATATTTCAAATTTCTGAAACTAAAGAATAATGCACCGAGAAAGAGATCTATACTCAGTTAAGAAAAAAGTGCATAAAGGCATTACTATCACAATTTAGATAATGTACCGAAGTGGTTCAAAAACTCAGTTTAGTAAAAATATCATTCAAGCATATTAGTATTTTTCCATTTGCAATAAAATATCCACAAACTAATTAGGGTTTACTATCAGAACCAATACATTCATTGAACATTAAACACATTCTTAGACAGATCTCTCAACTTTTATCAAAAGTTAAAAGTGAGATTATGTTAATTTTCGGGGATGATGCGGAGCTGGAGGCGGAGCTAACTGGACCCAGGAACAGCCGGTCCAGTTGGCTCCGTCTCATTTTTACCCAACCAGACATGGAAGTAGACGTGTTTTACTTTTGTTAAATAGTGAAACAGAAGTGTTAACACATTGTTCAGTTATTGGGTTAAAACAGAAAAAAACACAACTGTTCAGACAATACTAAATAAAATAATAAAGTAGTTTTAAGTTATTGGCCGTATTATTACACTGTTGCACATTGGGAAATTAGTCCAGGAAACACGTTTTACAAGCAGGTACTGAGTGTTAACACCGTGACATTCAACTCTCGTCAAGTTTGTTATTATTTGCAACTTTACAGTTGCGCTGTGAGTTTAATAAATAAGTCCTTACTTTTGACTTTGCGTTGCAGATCCAACTTTTCCAGGTTGAGTTCGCCACTAGCGGTTGATTCCCCCCCTCCTCCCCCCATTCTGTTTTTTGAGCGCTGGCGGAAAAAAAACCCGGATGCACTGTTGGCTTCTGGGTCGTGTAGTTCTTTGACCTGCATTATAGTTTCGGTTTCTTGGCAAAAAACTACAAAATGGCGGCGGCGAACCTACATTTTTGATTTTCTATTTTATTTAATCTTTTGGCATCGATCCTAGTTAATTGTACCTGTTGTTGGTTTACTCCCGCTCCCGTCTGCTCCCGTTGATATTTAATCCTGTACCGTCCCAATCACGTGATATTTACTGATGTTGACTCCCATCCCGCGGGATTCCCGTGGGAATCACGTGACCCGCGGGATTCCCGAAAAAATGTCAGTCTCTAGTGTGAAGCCTCACGCCCCTTGGCAGGTCCCTTCTCAAAGAGGTTGGCCTCCGGATCCAGGGTCCGATCCCCCACCTGTCAGTTGCCGGCACCAGGCTGCTTCGGTTCCAGCGGGCAGTTGTTCTTCCAGTGTCCCAATTGTCCACAGTTATGACATGCATTAGAACGACACCACTGTCCACAACCTCTGCCCTTGCCTGCATGGCCACGTCCACGATGGTTAGATCTTCCTCGTTGAGATTCATCAGAAAACCAGATTAGGGCAACCTTGTGCAGATCAGTGTCTCTTCTTTTTCTTTCCTCCACTGATGACATCACCGCTGAACAGAGCACGTCTCTTTGAATCAACCAGACGCAAAACTTGACTCCAGTCTCCAGACAAAGTTTACTTTCTGCAGCAAACCTTCCTCTCTGGGATTCGGGAGGAGGGCAGCGCTGGCCTGGATGTCAGCTGCAGTCCTTGGTCTAAACATGGGCTTCATTCGCTCCTGTCATCTCCAGCATGGGGAATTGATGAATCTGTCCTTGGTTTACTCGCTGTTTCTCATTTCTCTGGCATGTGAAAAACAGAGAGGTCCGAATAAAGTCCAGTTGTGGCTTTGAGATGACTCTTGTGTCTGCTCTGCCTTGGGAGTGAATGGGTCTGATGAGGGAGGGATCCTCCCGTATTTTTCCACCCGCTGCGCCGTCAGAGCCGCCCTGCTGGCTGAGCTCGCCTCGCTCTCCAGCCTCGCCTCGGTCAGCATGCTGTTGGTCAGGTAGATGTCTTCTCGGAGGGGGACAGGAGTCCAGATCCGGGTCAGCCACCTGGAGGGCCTGCAGCTCCGCCTGCAATGGAGCATATGGACAGGAGGGTGAAGCATCACATGTCTATATGTAATTTTAAACAAGGGGTCAGTCACATTTGTTACCATGTCCCCAGTAAAATATTTCCCCCTGCCCTCTGTTTCAGTTCAGAATTTAGTTTTAGTATTCATTGCAGCACTTTATTCATCTTTCCTGCAGATCTAAATCCTTGTTGTTGTTTTTATATATATATATATATATATAGATACAGATATAGATATATATAGATAGATATATAGATATATAGATAGATATATATAGATATATATCTATATATATATATATATATATAGATGTATATTATTTTTACTTTTCACCTAGTCTTTCTCCATCAACTGTTTCACCTTATTTGACTGATTTATAACTTATAAACGTATAAACCTATTATACTTATAAACTTATTATAACTTATGTTACCAAATTAAAGCACATTCAACACTATCATCTCCACTTTTCCCCCTAATAATTTTATCTATTGGAGAGTCTGGAGGAGGGGGAGACACCCCCCGAGGCCTTTGAGGTTCAGGAACCCATTTTTTTACCACAGGCGGCACGTCTGCCCGTCCTGGCTTTCTCCTTTATGAGGTGTAGAAATGCTAAAACCACCCGCAAAACCCTTTGTCTTGCTTGGTCCTATTGTTGCCAATAGACCAGCCCTGTTCTCCAGACAGGGTCAGGCCCTCGCGCTGATGTTCCCACTCCACCAACTCTGCGAAATTAAACAAGTATTAGGAGATGATGGTTAATGTACAATAAAATGGTTTAGAGTGGTGTCTCACTCAGAAATCATCACAGAATTTTCTTTGATTCGGATCCGATCAGCCAGGAGCTGCAGGCAGGTTTCAGGACTCCCCTTTTTTTCAATGTAGGTGGACTGAAGATAGGTCTTCAGGCTGGCCAAGCGTCCTTATCCCTCACCATGCAGTTCTCCTGGCATGTCGGATCCTGCCGACAACGCCAAATTGTTATGGATATTAATAATTATCAATTAAGTGAGCACACCACTCATGAAAACAAATGATGCATCGTTTGTCTTTAAGTTATTTTAATTCAAAAGCATGAGCGTTTGAATGTCTCTGTCCCCCAATGCAGTCAGGAAACAGAGCAATGAGAAAAAGAACACACAAACTTTTATACATTCTGGGTTAACAAAGAAAGTGGGAGTTATCGTCAGAGGAGTGCAGCCACTGGTAAGATCCAGTTCCTATCTAACTCAACTCCTCTCTGTGTCCTTGGATGTGGAAACACAATAGTGAATCTGTGAGCATGAGAGTTTCTTTCACACGGGAAATATGCAGGTGCACCCAGAGGAGATATGATCAGAGTTACATGTATCAATAAAAATTTTCACAACAGGAACCAACTCCCAGTTTTGGTTCATGATGCAGACACCCTGTCTACTTTTAGACTTAAGACTAGGCTAAAAACTTTCCTTTTTGACAAAGCTTATAGTCAAAGTGGCTCATGTTACCCTGAGCTACCTCTATAGTTATGCTGCTATAGGCTTAGGCTACTGGAGGACATCAGGGTCTATTGCCCCATTTCCAGTAGTACCAACTTAGGATGGTTTGCTTTGGTATGTGTCACTTTTTCTAACTAGTGTTGCACCGATACCAGTATCGGCCAGGGCCCCGATACCGCACTAAAATAGTGGTATCGGTATTGGCGAGTATCAACAAATAGGCACCGATACCATTTTGATGGTTGTATGTCACTTGAATGCAGCCTTCTCTCTCCCGACACTCACTAGTTTTACTGGATTCACTTTGTATTAGTCTTTTTTCCTGCTTTACAAAGGTAGCAGCTTGACAAAGCCATGATGGCAATTATTTTACATCCAAGTAGTATGCAGTTCTTCATATATACACACACATCAATTTCAAACAGATGGTATCTGTATGGAATCGGTATCGGCCGATACTGCACAGCCGGGTATCGGTATCAAGGCCAAAAAATGGCACCGGCGCAACACTAGTTCTAACCACGGTGAGTCAACTTGAAGGCATCTCTTCTAAAGGCTGTCTGTGTCTGATTGGCTAAGTGGTGGAGTCACTGTTTGCGTAACATTGACCCCTGAACTAGAGTCATACCCACCATATAAAAAAAAACAGCTGCAGCACGTACCATATTATAGCATATTAATAGATATTACAGAGTATATTAATAGATATAATATATATGGAAGCTCTCATATTATTACCGTGGCCCAACGTAGAGGTGTAGATGTTTTGTGGTGAAAGACAAAATTCGAATGGAGCTTGACGATGCCAAAGAAATTGGAAAGTATTAATGGAGCTCCGCACTAATGGCCAGTGAAGGTCGGGCTGGGCAATTAATCGATTTAATCGATTAATTTGAATTTACACATTTTTTACTCATTTTTAAGATAGAATTTTTGGAAAATCAGGATTTCATTTTGCCAATGCATTCATTTGGGCTTCCATGAAGAGTATAGCACGCAATGTGGAATATATGTTTATGAAAATGTATTGTTAAAATATTATAAAAAGGGAAACTTTACAAGACACTTTAATTTACTCATTTACTTCATTTTAAGTCAGTTTAAAGTTACTCAAGTGAAGTGAAGCCTGTTTCTTAGCTCATTGTGTAATTTCATGTTTTTATTGTTTACAACGGCATCTTGTTTTACAAGCATGTTTCACAGCTTGTATTTAGTCACACTTTGAATTCAGGTTAACTTCAGACAAAACGTCTGACATAAAATCAAGATTTTAAAATTATTTATTGAATTTCTTTTTGTTAAACAAAAGGGGGAGGGGGGTCCATTAATCAGATTTGGTATAATAAAATCGGAGATTTAATTTTTAAGCCACATCGCCCAGTCCTAGCCGATGGCTGCCAGCAAGCAGCACACCAGCCCTGTTGATTGAAGATGAAGAGAATGAAGAATGATTCTAGGTTCGTTAATGACTGCAACAATCAGAGTGGCACAACCTGGGGAAAAAAATGGAAGTGGTCGACCAAATGCACTCAATAAACTGGAACCGACCAATAAGCAACGTGAGGGAGAGACGCCTCAACTCGGTCACTGCTATATTGGATTCCTGAATGACAGTAAGTGTTTTATTTACTCTAAAGTTTATGTTTTATGGGTTATCGTCTCTGGTGAGCTAATGTTTAGCTTTTTTTTTTACGTGTCCTGTCTGGCAGTGTAGCATTAAGAATTGCTGTCTTAATGCCAAACAAAGAGTCCAACAGATTTTACTTTCACAAATGGAGCATTACGGCTTTTGCCATAGTGCTCCACTTGATTCTATGCATGCATAAAGCTTTATTAGATTTTATTCTGGGACTATTTCATGTTCAATGCACACAAAAACGGGAAGGTAGAAGAGAAAGAAAAGAACAAAGCTCAGCTATTCGTTCTCGGCTGTGAGGGAAGCTGGTTGATCCTGGCTGTATTCCAGCGACTCCCTCAGGACTTGAAATTCCTTGTGTAAAGCTTCTACCAAGGCAAGACATCCACACTAGAGAGCTTCTTGTCTATGAATTTTAAGACATCAGTGTAACTTCTCTCTGGAGAAATGGTGGAAGCGGTGCTGGTTGAGCTTGAACGAGAGTGTTTTTACGATGGTGTGTTTGGGGTTGTCGTATTTTTCCGTGCTGTCAAAACACTCGTCCAAGTAGCTCGATAGGCTGCTTAAGGTCTCCTCGTCCAATGTGTGTTATTGGGAAATTGTTAATATTTAAGCATTTCAATGTTTTACTTTAATTTATTGGCTCGCTTTTACCTGAGTAGATTTGTTTATTATCAGCATACCGCAATTTTTACTTATGCATAGCGGGATCTCTGTAGCTCATCTCTCAGGTCTAAGTTCTAATCTTTAGCTAATCTTTGTGTGAACAAAAGCTGTTCAGAAGCCAGGCTCTGGAGAAAGAGACTTTTTAGCCCCTCGTAGTTCCCGTCGATGTCCCTAAAATTGTGTTGTGCGATCACTGAAGATATTTATTTGCTATTTTTTTTTATTCCAGAATGATTTCATCTGCTCTGCCTGCCGGTACTGGTTTAAACCTTGCAACGTTCTTTCCAAGGTAAGGAACAAAAAACCCATTCAATAAATTTGTTTATAGCCTTGGGGGAGATGTGAGAACTTTACTGTGGCCTTAGTAGCGGAGGTGGGTAAATCCGGCTTCAGGAAGTTAAAACTATAATTAGTTTTCCTTGATCCTTTTCACATCAACGCATGATTTTAACATTAATCCCTGTTGATGTTGTAGAGCTGGAAGTCCAGATGATTGGAACTAATCTCTGTACAGGCTTTTTATTATCTGCAGCTGAATTACCAGTCTCTGTTTAGAGAAAAGCAAAATCAATGCAGTGATAATATTTCACAACATGGACCCAAATACGATTATATGCTTTGAAATGAGCTGATAGCGGATGGTTCTGTTGTTGCGGGCACTCTGCATTTAACAGTGGATCATGGCTGATTAATTGACTAAGCTGATGTTAGAATACAAATATTTTAAAATAAATTAAAATGTTCTTTATTGTCCCACATTTGGACAACTAGTTGGTAGCTAAGCAAGTCGGCAGATGGAAGCATTAAGGGGCACACAGGACAAAACTGTTATGTATAACAGAAAAGCAGCTCTGTGCAGAGATTTAGAACATCTCCTACAGTTTTATTCGTATAAAATTTTACTACATGTCTTCCTAAATCGCCTCCCGTTTTGTCCTTGTGTCCAGACAGGGCGAAAAAGGCCTGCAGTAGGAACTTTTCATTGATCCTCACTGAGATTGAGAAGGAAGAGGCACTGCAACGGCCCAACGTGAAGAACTCATGGAGTGTTTGTTATATACAGCGCTGCAAAGGAAGAAGACGGCCCAGTATGGTGCGTTCAATCAAGAGAAACTTGTCCATGCAGTTGGAGTTTCTGCTGCGTTTTTGCACAGTCTGAGTTCTCAGATTATTATTGTGCATGTCTCAAATGTTTTATCATTATTACTGGTCTTTCTTTCCAAAATCTGTCTAAAGGATGAAATTCTTTTGTCATGGAGCCCAATGTGTGCAACACACAAAGGAGTGAGAGGAATGTAGAATGACAATTTATATACTCTCAGAATCCCAGTATCAGGTTCAATTGAAAACTAAATAATTACATCAGATCTAATCAAATGATTGAATAACTATTAGTTACTCAAATATTTTAAGATATCTTTGAAACACAATTAAACCAAAGTACTCGAAGGACATTTTAAGAGGAAACTGAAAATTGTCAGATTATCTGATTTAAAGATTTTAAATTGTCAATATTAAGGATGCACTGATAGAAAGCTTTGGCCTGAAATATTGAAATCTGACCATTTTACTGTGTATTTTACCTTTCCCCTGTTTCATGCATGTATTGTTGTGTGTATTCCACGTTACCCTTTTTATTTACCATGTGAAAGTTTTATGTGTAATAAATTTTTTATGCATTTCATAAAGCTTGTCTATTGGGGTGTTTTTATTTAAGAGTAGTTATTTTCAATCAGTTAGTGAAGCAATTGCCAGATTTTGATGATTTATCGAGTAATATGATAAACAAAAATGGATATGTCTGCAGATCTTTCACTTAATTACGTCAGCTTATTTTACGAGCAACAGAAATAAGTGAAGAGATGCAAATTAGCAGATAATTTAATTATTTTTTGAATCTGCAGCTTCTCTACAGGTTTGTAATGGAACCTGCTCTTAAAGTAGTCATTTTGCAGTGAAGGAGCACTGCTTTGATGTACCCAACATGTATAAACTGCAACCAAATGCTTTGTTTTGGCCTGTTTCTCATAGTTAATGTACAGGACAACCTAACAAACTCACTGTCTACCCACACCTGCACCCGCTGCACTCCTTTCATGTGACTGGCTGCATTGCCGCCATGTTGACCAATCAAAATTAGTCGTGGTGAAAGAGGAATGGTGGGAGCGGAGCATCGAGTATAAGCGCTAATCTTGGAAGCTTAGTTTGAACTAGGTAGCTTAGCTGCACAGTTTATTTTACCTCAATTAATTTTATGAAATTGAGGTCCTCAAATCATTCAATGCCCTAATTGCAACCTAGATGAAAGATTAATTGAATGCAATTGATATCAATATATTTGATCATAAATAAAACACAGCAGCTTTGTAGCTTCAGTTATGACAGCAACAATGTTGTCATATTCTGCTATGGACCTGAAATATAAAAAAATACCTGAATAGCTATCTGAACAGATTAGAATAAATTACATACACATGCCATATCAAGATAAAAACTAGAGTGAGAAAATCTGGATGCACAATTAGAACCGTAACAAAAATTAGATTTAAGGTCCCATCTATTGTATGACCTATTGCTGTTCACACAATTGTATTCCTATAATAAACCCTGAGATTCTCTTAATATCTAATAATTATAATTATACAGTAAACGTCTTTCTAAACTTGCGTTATTTAGAATTAGTTAATGTTCTTGATAGTGGAGAAAAATGTAATTTCCCTCAAATGTCTTTCTATCCCAATTATGGCATGATTATAATACTCAATAAATGATCATCAAGATTAAATTGTTGACACACATATGATCTTGGATCTTACCATAGCCATATTTAATAACTGGTTTACAAAACATTTAAGATTAAAAACGATAGCTCTACAAAGAACTGACCTTTTTGGGGGTGTTGTAACATTCACGTATGTTCTATCATTTTGTGTTTTACTGTTCTCCATATTCTGTTAATGAAATGGTACAAAGTCATTCATCCAATTATCCATTTTACGTGGCAGGTTGTGAGGCAAGAAAACATCAAAAAAGCCAAGGGGGGTGAATAATTTTGCAAGGAACTATAAATATACAAGACATAAGACAAAGTGTAGTAGTTAAATCAAATTATTAAATCTAACAAAATTACCTATATATATCAGGCTAAGATCAAAATACTTTCTAATATGCATAATGTGTTTCAATTTTTCCTGCAGATGTTAAGCATAAGCTGATTGTTAAAGAAGAAGCTTCTTTATACCACAGACCTCCTGCCGACCTGCATGACCCAAAAAACCCCCACATAAAGGAGGAACAGGAGGGAGACTACATCAGGTTTCCAGTCGCTGCTCCTCCCATAAAGAGTCTGGATGATGAACAGTCTCTGCCGCTCTCACAGCTTTATCCAGACCAAAATAAAGGCCGAGAGCTTCCAGAACAGAATCATGGAGAAGAATCCGTCAGGATACAAGATCATGGAGATACTTCCATTTCTTTAGAGACTGAAGATGCTGAGATGGATGAAGAAGACAGTGATGTGGAAAACCCTCTTTTTGGGCTGAAACATGTGTCAAACTCTGGATATAAAAAATGTTCTGTAGAGAAGAAAAATGTGGAGTCACAAAGCAAAGTCCAGACAAGAGTGAAGCTTAGCTGTGAAGACTGTGGAAAAACACTTATTGGAAAATACGCTTTAAACAGACACATGATAATCCATACAGGACAGAAGCCTTTCTGTTGTGATGTATGTGGACTAAGATTTAGCCAAAAAGCAACTTTAAGCACACACAAGAGAATCCATACCGAACAGAAGCTTTTCTGTTGTGATGTATGTGGACATGGGTTTAGCCGAAAATCCCATTTAAACGCACACATGAGAATCCATACAGGACAGAAGCCTTTCTGTTGTGATTTATGTGGAGAAAGATTTAGCCAAAAATCAAACATAAACAGACACATGAGAATTCATACTGGACAGAAGTTTTTCTGTTGTGATCTATGTGGGCAAAGATTTAGCCTTAAATCAAATTTAAACACACACATGAGAACCCATACAGGAGAGAAGCCTTTCTGTTGTGATCTGTGTGGACAAAGATTTAGCCACAAATCAAATTTAAACACACACATGATAATCCATACAGCGCAGAAGCTTTTCTGTTGTGATCTATGTGGAAAAAGTTTTAGCCGAAAATCAACTTTAAATAGACACACGAGAATCCATACAGAACAGAAGCTTTTCTCTTGTGATCTATGTGGACAAAGATTTATCAAAAGAGCAATTTTAAACAGACACATGATAATCCATACTGGAGAGAGGTTTTTCTGTTGTAATGTATGTGGACAAAGATTTAGCCGAAAGTCTAATTTAAACACACACACAATAATCCATACAGGACAGAAGCATTTCTTATGTGATCTTTGTGGAAAAAGATTTAGCCGAAAATCAACTTTAAAAACACACATGAAAATCCACACAGGTCAGAAGCCTTCTGATCTATGTGGACAAAGTTTTAGGCGTAAACCACATTTAAACACACACATGACAATCCATACAACACACACATGACGATCAATACAGAGGGCTGTTTCACAAAAGCCGAATTTGGAAATCCAGGTTAAGTGCTAAAGCCAGGCTTGACATGGCGTGGTCAACATTCCTGGCTTTATCCGTTTCACAAAACCCAATCCAGGTTCAGGAAATGCGACGATGTCAAACCAGGTGTAAGTAATACAACTTAATGTGCATACCTGGCTGTCTACAAAAGACACATGAGACACATGGTCAATCGCAGATTCACTCATGCTCCAATGGTTGAGTTGTGTCAATCTTCAAAGAAAACAAGCAACATCTTGTGAATGAGCCTTATGAGGAACTGAAGCACATCATACTCAAGAAAGGAAACACTGCTGCTTTTATAAAGAAAAACACGTTTGTTTAGAGCAACAACCATTTTCTTAGGTCTATCCAATTCTAACTCTCGAGGGTACTGTTTCTTTGACCCTTCCATAACTCCTGAAGCAGCATTGAGGGATGAACATTTTTCAGCAGAAAGCCTTTGCAAAACAACGTTCACCTCATTTTAATACTCGCATTAATAATTAATACAAATAGTGTTTGCGCTTAAAGCACTAAGCATAGACTCAAACAAATTAAAATAAGTTAATGCAGCAATGAAATTACCTATTAACGTAATTAACCATTAACGGTTAAGTGACTGATCCTTATGATTTTTTATTTTTTTTTGTCCTTTTGGGGCTGTGAGATTATGTATGTATATTCACTCAATGGAAAATGTTTGTTCTGGAAGAATCAATGAAACAGCGCCCTTAGAGTCATAGACTTTTGTGGTAAATGGTGTAATTCCGAACTTTATTGACAACACCCTATATTAACATTTATTTAATTATCTCAACAAATGCAATAGTCTATTAAAAGCCTACAGTTAACTGGTAACAATGCCCACATGGATAATAATAACATTGATAAAGGTATTGGGTACAATTGTGATGTTAAAATAATAGTAATTGACTGAATACAAATGTTTATCAGTGATACTTTGATGCCGGCTGATAAAGAAAATACCAAAACACACAAATAAGGAAACAGAATCTCTGATAAAACTCATTGTCTTATCTGACTAAACAGATAATGCACCAGCATTAACTAAGTCTGGCTGTTAGCCTGATCTGAAGCAGGCTAGCTGGACAGAAAACATTGCCATTGTAAGTCATACTGTGACTTACAATGGCAATGTAAGTCACAGTTTTGCGAGTCCAGGCTTAATTCAGCCAGGATATTTGGAAAATCACAGTTTAATCCTCTTTCTTGGTTTTGTGAAACAACCCTCAGGACAGAGGCGTTTCTGTCCTGAGGGTCCCACATTATATGCCCCAACCACTTCCTTTGTGACGTTACGTGATCTATGGCGTCACCTTACATGTATAACATAAGACATCTGCGTGTGTGACGGGTGCCTCGCACCTTTATTTGCATTTAGACACAGGGTTCTGGGTGGTGTTCGTGTGTGTGTGTGTGTGTGTGTGTGTGTGTGTGTGTGTGTGTGTGTGTGTGTGTGTGTGTGTGAACAGCATGCAACATGTCACAGGCTTGAGATGTTTTTCACACCCTTGTTCTCTGGTTGTCATTCAGAGTTTGAGGCTCGGAGGAGGAGTGTGCCACCTAGCTGGGGATCGCCGTTTGGTCCTGGTGGTCAAGTGGCATTTGGAGTTCTGCTTTCCCCAGATGTAGGGCTTAGGTATAGAGATTGGGGTTTGGGGGAGGCAGCACCTCTGGGTTTGTGGGATGGGCTCTTGTTGGCTGGCCCGTTCAGATCGTGTTAGCCCGACCTCTGGTTGGATTGGCTGCAAGGTCATTGGGGCTGGGATCAGGGTGGGGAGTTAGGGCTGGAGTATGGACTCGGTATGTCAAGTTTTGGGACTGTTTGGAGATGTCCCTCCTGACGATTAGGTTCACCTCCCTGGTCTAGGTGCTGGATACCCCCTCTGGGGTGCCTGTACCTGGACCTGGGAGTATAGGATGTGTGTACTGAGTGCAAGTTTGCTTACAGCATCCCTTATTCTTTTTTTTCTTGTGTGGGTAAGAGTGTCTAGATGTGAGGGCACTTGGGTGTGAACATGTTAATGTGACTGTGTACCTGGTTTTCTGTTTGTCTTTTTGTCAGTTTGGGTTTTGAACTGCCCCCTCTAGTGGGGAATTTATTCCCCTGTTCAGCTCCCCTCTGTTGGCTGACGCCTTGATACACTGTTGCATTGGTGGTCCTCAGTGTCCGGGGCTGGGTGCTTGGGTGTATACTGACCCATTCCTGGGGGCAGCTTCTGTCAGGGCCCTGCTGGGGGGCAGAGTGGCTCTGGGCCCCGGGTCTCGTAGCCAATGTCTGGATCCGCTCTGGTGTTGCTGGCTGCTAGCGGAGCCCACGGGCTCTTCAATGCAACTCCTGGGGGCTCTGCGACTGTGACTGTTGGGGGGGGGGGGGTTCCTGAGACTCTCATCTGCCCTTCCTGGGGATGGGAGAGTCCCCATGTTTCGTTTGCTCTGCGGGTCTTTTTGGCCGTCTGGGTCTTTGGTTTTCCCGCTGTCTGGCCAGTTTACCTACCATTTACATCTTGACTTTATTTAAGGCCATAGGGTATCTTCAAGATCTTACTCTTATTAAAAGTATTTTGTTTTGTAAAAATCGATTTTTTTATAGAAATTTTACTATATTTGAATCAATACAACTGTCAGATTTTCTTTTTTTATATGCAGATGCCGTTGTTACACAATATTATTTCTGCATTTTTACTTAAACGTAGGTTTAAAGGTCCCCCATCAGTTTCATATTCTGTCGAATGATACCCGATTTTTCATCCTGTTCCCCCAACAAACTATTATACTCCATCTAGATCCCTATTCATCAACCTGTTGACCATGTTCTGATAGAAAGTCTAAATAAATGTGTTCTAACACATACCTACATAATTATTTAGTCAGGTTTTTTTTGTATAAATGGAGTTCTTTCATTATAAATCAGCTTTTTCTAAAATCTTTTCTTTTGTCAGTTTTTTTTTATAAACTCTTTCTCCCACAGTCATGTAATTAGCTTAACCCCTGTCATGTCGGCACACAGAGTAATTTGCTAGTGGTCCATATCCTCGGGCTGTGGCAGACAGGCAGGACAGACCACTTTAAAGTTTTTTGTTTTTTTAACTCTTTTGTATGGTTATATATGTACGCAAATAATTACTAAGACTAAAATAAAATATTTTGATGACCCTTTCTGATAAGTCTATGTCTCTGTTTTCTGTATATCTCTAGTCTATCCATATCTTTTTGTGACTGTTACGTAATATCTTCTTCAAAGAGGCCAGGAGCTGATATAGTCATCTTGTTAAAGTTGACCAAATTACCTGGCAAATAAAATGTATCTCTTTCAGAGAAAATTCTGATTTAAAGAAAGGACTTTGGTTACCAGTTTGTAAATATCAAAGGAGCCTTGCGTCTATTGGTTTACTTAATCAACTTATTTTGGTTGTTACATTATATTCTATATATTTTTATGCTTTATTGTTAGATTTCCTGTAATATTTAAGATTTCCAACAAGAGTTGGAAAAACTCAGATTGTACTGCTAATGTTATATTTCCTATTTTAACGTTATTTAAAGAAAGTGATTTGACCTTAAAAACAACACCTCTTCAAACTGCACAACTGACCATGTTGTTGTATGCTTAACTCCTGTTTGTTTAAACCGTAGAAAATTAACTGTGGAATAATGCCACCAATTTATTGTAAGACAAAAATCAACTACTTACTAAATAGGGCACTTCTAGGGCCTTTTATTTAGAGTATACAGTGACAAACATGAACACACCACATTTTATTTATGTCTGAAAAAACGAATCCTACGTGTTCTAATTCATTTTCCCTTTTTTCTAAATAAAATATATTGACATTACTGGTTACATTGCAGCAGAGTGGTGGTCTAGGGGTTAGCGCACTGAGAAGCTGGCAATTACCCGTTTCGATGCCCACAGACTGTCACTATTGGTCTCTGAGCAAGACCCTTTGCCCCAGATTGCTCTCCAGGTGCTTTAATAGCTCACTGCCTCCAAAGGGATGGGTTAAATGCAGAAGACAAATTCCACTGGAATGTGCAATTGCAAAGACAAATAAGGATTTCTTCTTGAAAAAAATAGTTGAATTATATACCTCCATTTATAAAAGGTTATCTCATTTAATCAGCCATACAATTATTTATTTATTTTTACCAAAACCTCTTTAGGTAGAGTGTATTGGTAAAGCAGCTGTTAATGTGCTGATAGGTTCAGCTCTTGATATTCTAATTTTCTTAATTGTCTGTGAGTTCTAGCAATAGGACCATAAACAAAAATTTAGTTATTGTCATCAAGGGTTGCAGGGACGAAACCTCCCTGAAACAACTACAGTTTAACAAGGAAATACATCCCTACACAAGTGAGAATGCTTCCTTTAGATCTTGTCTACAAACCCTTTATATTTTAAGTAAAACCAGTAAGGTTGTCTGGTTATTTCAGAAACTGCTGATCTACTGGGATTTTCACGCACAACCATCTCTAGGGTTTACAGAGTATGGTTCAAAAGAGAACGAACATCCAATGAGGTCCAGTTGGTATTCTTAATTGTTTGCATCTGAACGCTGTTGCCAGGGCTACAATAATATGGGGATGCAGTGGTCAGGGTGATGAACAGTGTTGGTTGTTGTGCCAAACATGAAGCTTTTGATCGTTTTAGTTTCATTTGTTGACATTTTGGAGGTATCTCCTATATGTTTTATAACAAACTCCAACAGGACTTCTGGTTTTCCATTCACCACTTTTACTTAAGATTCCCAGTTTTGGAGACGCACCAGAAAACTTGTCCTCGGGTCAGATTGTACCATCTGAGCTGCTGATTTCTGCATCTGTCTTTCAGAATCGCCATTGACTGCACCTCTCATTACAGCTCTCCTTGTCCAACCCATTCTGGCAGGGGTCTGCCAAATGTGGCTCCATGGATCTTCCATAGAGACTCTAATAACTGGCTAAAAGTATAAATGACCTACTAATATTAAAAATATATATATAATAACAGATGTAGAATTTAGCAGTTATTAAAAATTTAAAAAGAATAACATCAGAATGACACTAAAGGTACCAGTGATTAGTTTTGGATTGAAACTGTCAGTTTCTGAGGTTCAGTTTTCTCTACACTGCTGATCAAATTTTATTCTCTGCATTGTTGTAACGTTGTCAAGATTCAGTTGTTCTTAAAGCATGTAATGTATTTCAGTGTTAGCTACAGATGTTAAAGAAGAGGCTCCTGAAGAACAGAGTTCTGAAGTGGAGCAGCAGGAGTCAGAGCGGTGGGTATCGAAAGTTGCCATTCTATCCCAATGGAGCCTGTCCCTCTGGTCAGCAGAGTTCCGTCGTCATGGAAACTTGCTCACACCTGCAGCGGGCCATTCTACCAGAGTGCAGACACTTTGCTCAGAATATGTCCCATTGGGTTATAATGGAGAACTTTGCCTCGCACAACGCTCCATATCTCCTGATCCGTAAATGGTAGAGACGTAATTTTTTCTGCGTTTATTTCTTAACAGATAGGGGAAGAAGACTTGCTATCGGTTTTTGCTGGAAATATTTTAATAAAGGCGTAAAAAATTGTGATATAAAGGGGATTTTTAAGGAATTTCAAAAATCCTCTAAAAACGGTCCCGAACAAATCGCTCTTGCAGAAAAAGTATAAGAGATATCAAAATAATTCTTTCACTGTGAGTATCAGCAGGCTTTTGAGAACTATGTCGCTCATTTTTATATTTGTACAAAAATCGGTGTAGGCACAGCGACGGTGTAAAAAAGTGGATCATGTGGAAAAATGCAGCTCTAAAGCATTTTCAGGATTTTGCACATTCGCTACTCCTGAACAAATTGTTCCTGCGGCAAAACCATAACAGTTATCCAAAAAATTCCGTTTTTGTGAGTACCAGAAGGGTTGGGACATTCATGTGTGAAAGTCTCATGCCTGTACATCAAACGGTTTAGGAGTAGCGACGATGCAAAAACGTGTGATGTTTTGGATTTTCAGACGTCATTTTTCAAAACCGCTCCGTAGGAAATGAATGGGGGAGGTTTCGGGTTTGTGTCGCTCTGAGGTTATTTGCGGAAAAACTATAAATTCTACACCAATGAGGGTTACATTTCCTGAATCCAGACAAAAATTCCTACGTTTTGATGTATACTTTATGTGGATAGGTTGAAAATTGAGCGAGTGAGAAGAAGTTGTTCGGAGAAGAAGAATTTGTTGAATTTCTTGAGTGTGCACTCTATAACTGCCTCCTTGACAACCATAGCAACGCATGTTATTTGCTGAATTTCTTGAAAAGCCAAAATTATTTTAAGAAGGTACTATATGAAAACGGTAAAAGATATGAAAAAGCTGAAATATACCATAATAGCTGAAAGATATCCCTACATTTTAAAAGTTGAGTGGCGTTTCTAGCTGAAAGTAGGCTGAAGCAGCAAGCTGTCAAAAAGCAGCTGAAATGAGCAGAATTTTTGTGAATTACATTCATTTCCTATGGGAGAAAAAAAAGCTGAAAAATTGCAGAAAAAGCTGAATATTTTAAAAAGTTGAAAAGTTAAAGGTACAAAAAGATATAGCCATCCATTCCAGAAGAAGCTGAATAGTTTAAAAGTTCAATGGTTAAAATCGGACAAAAACTGTAGGAGGAGAAGCGAATCAAACTTTAAACAGTAAAAACGCGAAAGAGGATCTCAATAACTGTGAATGCCTACTGCATTCACAGTAAATAACACGGATTTATTTTCTCTTTAACCTTGTAGCATCACATTTCCACGTTAAATATTTTTGCAGCCTTTGCAAACATCCTGATACTTGTTTAAAATTTTATTCAAAAACTGGATCAGGCAGAAGTCAATGACATCACCTTTTCTTTTTGTCCCCAGGATCAACCCCTAATGTCCTTACTGCACAGTTTGGTACTCCATTCAGCACCTGAGAATGTCTAAAAAGAGACTAATATCTCTCTGTTAGCACATTCCAATTGCATTGACCAGGTTTCTTTGCAAAGAAATGAGCAGAAAGCAAGATAGAAGTGTTAGCGGTCAGTAGAAAAGAAAACCAACATAAAAATGATAAAGCCACCACCTTTCTCCATTGGAAGGTCTCAAATTCCAGTGTGTAAGTTGGTTAAAACTTAGCATAATTTAGTCATATGCTGTATAGCAAACAGCATATTTTCTTTTATGTAATTTTGTTTTAAAACATCTTTAAAATTATCTGCATAACTAATTTGAATGTAGCTACTTTGTTACTGGAGATGCAAAAAATAAAGGTGAATAAAAACTTATAAAACCAAAATACAAGAAATTAAACAAAGGAAAAGGTCTCCCAAAGAGCACAATTACGTTTGTCTTGTTAATACATAGATTGTTAACTTATTTCAGACTTTTGATTTTTTTCTGGTCCATTTGACAAAGTGAATTCACTGCTGGTATTGCCTTTAATCATATTCAACTTTCCAAATCTCAGTTGGTCTAAGGTAAAACTTTAAGTGAACTGATTTAGACTTTGTCTAACATAATTATTCATTTGTACAAGTAATGAGTTTCTCTTTCAGTTTCTGATCTTCTAGTGGTTTTTACAATTATTATATACCCCCTCCTCCCATAATTCAGCGTATTCAGAGCACTGTCTAAAACAAAGCTAAGATCAATATTTGAGCTATACAGAAAAAAATAAAAGTTAGAATTTGAACCCTTCCGATCTGAAACTACCATCATTTTGCTAAAGTCAGAAACTCTGCCCTAGAACATTGTTTGACCATCATGCTTAACAGACCACAACTCTATAAATAAAACACAACACTTCTAAGCAGTAAGCCTTTCACTGTATTTACAATTTAAGGGTGTACATATTATATGAGCAGGCTACATTTAATTGATCTGATAGCAGAAACTTTGTGTCCTTTAATATTTATTAAGAGTTCCCTTTTACCCCTTGTGAAAATTATCTGATAGCAATCTCTTTAGATGTTTGCAATATGGTTACATTTGTTTAATCATATCTTTTTGTCTCTTTTCAGGTTAAACTGTCCTTCTGAGGTCCGCCCCAGCTTAGCATAACTCGATAACATCAAATGATTATATAACAGATGATGTGTTTAATGTGGCCTTTTGATATCTTGAAGCTCTATAAATTTCCTCTTGTAGCTGTATTCTCCCAAAAGTATCCCTTAGAAAAGCACATCATATCCTATTCAGTTTCATACAGTTTTGATCAAAGCTATGGCACACATTCCACATTTGATTTTATTAAAATCAAAAATTATGAGCCTTGCACTTAATTTCTCATATTCCCCTCATATATTACTTCTCAAAGTCTATTTTAATGCCTTCCTTTAAATAGACTGGTTTGTGATGAATCATTATAACAATTTCCCCCTGGGATTATTAAAGTATGTCTGATTCCTGATTCTGATTCCTGATTATTGTTACGAGCAATTTCATATTCTCTGTTATATTTTATTTTAACTAAGGCTAAAACAAATTATAGGATCTCTACTTTGCTTGTTTGCTTTTTAAATTCAAATAATATACTATAATAATATAATTATAACATAATCTAATAATATAATCTGGTATTTCTACAGCTGTCATGAATCCATTGTTAATCACAACCTCTGTGCAGTTTTATAGTGAAACACCCTGAATACAGCCACAGTGCTTCAGGAGCTTAATTTTGTATTACAGTAAATCAAACAAGCTTATCCTCGGTTCCAATTATTTTTAACTAACCTGAATTATGTTTTGGGCAAGCAATATTAACATTTCCCTGTATCTATTTAATTTGGGCCGGACATTTAATGTGAAATGCCAAACTTTGTTTTTAAAAAGTCTCTCTCTCTTTCCTTCTTTCAAACATTTTTAAAACCGTGGCATTAAACCTAATTACTTCATACAGATGAACAGAGTTTTAGTCCCATAGAAACGAAACATTTAGGACATTAAGGACAAAAACACACACGCAGGCCTGTTTTTTCCCAAAATTTTTTTTTACACAGATCCGTGATATTTTATTTTTAAACGATTCGACTCAGAGTCAAGGCAGAAATATATATATATATATATATATATATATATATATATATATATATATATATATATATATTACTATCTTAAGCGCATCGCTTACTTCAAGAAGGGCAGGGTGGGGGAATAACGATCTCAACTATCGGTCAATAATTCGACTTACAAGCAGTTTTACGCTTCTGCTCCATAAGGATCAATCCCTTTATCTCACGGACACTTGGACCCTTATACCGTTTTCAATAGTTTTAGTCGATTTCCACAGTACATTGAACAGTTTTTTCCCACCGATATATATTATGTTCACTAAAACGCGTTCCCCGTGCAGCGCTGCGCCACTTTTAGTTCTGCTTCCACAGTAACTCCTTGGTAACAACCTCTGGTATCAGAGGCCTGAAGACCGTTCTCTCCAGGCCTGCCAAAGCCATTCCTACCCTAGGCATGACCACGGTCCGTCAGTCACAAATTCTGTTTGTGACGCCAAAATGTTGTGAGAAATAATAACTGATTACCCAGTTACTTATAGAAAAAAAGGAAATGGTGAATTCATCAACTTCCAGCACTGAGAATCCGAGCAGAGATTAAAGGTAACAGCACCCACGGCCCAGCTGCAGCCTTCTGCCCCGACTCCCACTCCTATTCTGACTGGCTCCCCACTCTTGCACCTCGCTAGACCAGGCTGCGGCTTAGCCGTGAGACATAACAAAAAACAACTCACAGTCTAAACATTTCAAATTTTAGTTTTACTGCTATAGGCTTAGGTTATTGGAGTATATCAGGATCTAATTTTCTCACTATATTGAGTTCTACTGTTCTTCAATTATGCATTATGTGTTGTCATTTCTGCTTTAACTTTCTGTTCTCTCTCTTTTCTCTTCATAGTAGGTACACCTGGTCTGGCGTTCTGTTAACTGTGACATCATCCAGAGAAGACGGCTCACCCGCTACTACCATCTAATGTAGAACAGATTACTAGATCAATGTGTGCTTCTGTGCTTTTTTGTTTCTCTTGTTGTGTCTCTGTTCTGTCTTCTGTAACCCCAGTCGGTCGAGGCAGATGACCGTTCATACTGAGCCCGGTTCTGCCGGAGGTTTTTTTTCCCCGTTAATGGGTGGTTTTTCTTCCCACTGTCGCTTCATGCTTGCTCAGTATGAGGGATTGCAGCAAAGCCATGTACAATGCAGATGACTCTTCCTGTGGCTCTACGGTTCCCCAGGAGTGAATGCTGCTTGTCGGGACTTTGATGCAATCAACTGGTTTCCTTATATAGGACATTTTTGACCAATCTGTATAATCTGACCCAATCTGTATAATATGATTGAACTTGACTTTGTAAAGTGCCTTGAGATGACATGTTTCATGATTTGGCGCTGTTACGACCCAGCTCAGCCAGGGGAAAAGGAAGTAACATTAAAGAAACCTAGATGGTAAGGTTTAACAGTTTAAAAGGGTTTATTGTTTGGGTTTAACAAAAACAGAACAAAATGGTAACAAGAGTCAAAATGTAGGGTCTTACAACCAATGGGCACTAAACAAAACAAATCGGTTGTAAACCAAAAAAACTTAACCAAACAAAACAATGGACTTTCAGAACAGGGTATACCAAAATAAACTACAGTTCTCTAACAGAGAATTCAAAGATCCCTCACAGGGGCAAAAGTGAATGACACAAACTGTCATTGCTAACAAAGGTTATCATAAGTAGTCAAAGCCAACAAGGGCTATCAAAAGTAGTCAAAGCCAACAAGGGCTATCAAAGCTAACCAGACCTATCAAAGCTAACAAGCGTTAGCAAAACAAGTTTACAGCAGTCAAACCTCTAACAAAGTGGCAAGCTGTCTAAACAAAGAAACAGCCGCGCCTTCTTCCAGGATGTCCTCGGTTCTTAAAGGGAGGCCTCAACAATGATTGGTGGAGCCGGTATTTGATGACCCAATCACGGCGTCAGGATGTGGCACAGGACCAGCAGGGCACTCACTTCCAGGTGGAGTCAATCTGAATAGCCACTGAAAACAACAAATACAGAAAAGGCCACTGGCCGTAACACCTCCCCCCCCCAAAAAAAAAATTCCTAGACCAAAGGCTTTGGAAGGACCATTTCCAACCGCAAGGTAACTATATAAGCTACACTCTAGATAAGGCATCTGCTAAGAAGTTGTCTGCACCTTTCTTATGTTTGATTTCAAGATGGTAATCCTGTACCAGTAAAGCCCACCGCATGAGTCTCTGGTTATGGTTGTACATGCGAGAAAGGAAAACAAGGGGGTTGTGGTCGGTGTACACAATGATTGGCACAGGACTAGACCCTAGGTAAACCTCAAAGTGTTGAAGTGCAAGTAGCAAGGCCAGAGTTTCTTTCTCAATGATGGAGTAATTGAGTTGGCTGGGTGTAAATTTACGGGAAAAATAACAGACGGGATGATCAGCTCCGTCCCCACCTTCCTGTAACAGTACAGCACCAGCTCCCACAGCACTAGCATCGACTTCAAGTTTGAAAGCCTTTGACATGTCTGGAGAGGAGAGGACAGGTGCATATGACAACAGAGATTTTATATTTTCAAAAGCATGCTGACATTCAGGAGTCCAAACAAAGTCTACTTTTGGACTCAGCAGAGTAGTGAGAGGATGGGCTACTGTCGAAAAATTTCGACAGAAGTTTCGGTAATAACTGGCCATGCCCAGGAAACGGCGAAGGGATTTTCTGGTGCTAGGGACAGGAAACTCAAGGATGGCTTTTATCTTGGCTTCTACAGTGCATACTTGTCCCTGGCCGACTTGTCTACCTAGGTAAGTGACAGTTGCTTTACCAAAGTCACACTTTGTTAGATTTACAGTAAGTGAAGCTTTTGCAAGCCGCGTGAACACATTTCTTAAGATTTTTATGTGTTCTTCCCAGGAAGAAGTATACACAATGAGATCATCAAGATATGCATTACAGTTTGGTAACCCAGACAGAACAGTGTTAACCAACCGTTGAAAGGTGGCCGGGGCATTACACATGCCGAACGCCATGACGGTATATTGCAAAAACTGGTCTGGTGTCACGAAGGCAGAGATCTCTGAGGCACGGTCCGTTAATGGTACCTGCCAGTATCCTTTTAATAGGTCCAGTTTACTTACAAAATTGGCATTGCCAATGGTATCAACACAATCCTCTATACGGGGAAGTGGGTAGGAATCAATAACAGTAACTGAATTAACCTTTCGGAAATCTGTTATAAAACGAGGAGAACCATTAGGTTTCATCTCCAAAAGACATGGGGAGCTCCATGGGCTGGAACTATGCTTAGCAAACCCATGTAGTAACATGTAGTCTGTTTCACCGTTCATCAAAACTCTTTTAACTGGGTTTGTTCTGTACGGATGTTGTTTTATTGGCTTGGCCCCTGCAACATCAATATCGTGTTTAAGAACTGAAGTTTGTCTTGGCACATCATGAAATAGTTCTGGGAAACTTTTGACCAAGACAATAATATCATTTTTTTGTTCCTCTGTCAAATGTGAAAGCTGGTTAGGCAGAACCTTCAACATTTCAGAGTTTAACAATCGTGAGCTTTGGTAAGAAATGGGACGTAATTTTAAACCATCCTCTATAGCAGAATCAGAACAATCCCTTACAATCAATGCTGAGGAGCAAGTTGTAGGTAAGAGTTGACCTGTTTGAAGGTCAGGATTGTCATTTGGGTCTCGAGACCAGTACGGTTTTAACAGATTTATGTGACAGACCCGAGATTTTCTCCTTCTTTCCGGAGTGCAGATTACATAATCTGTCTCACTCAACCTTTCCTGAACCACATAAGGTCCTGAAAACTTGGCCGAAAGAGTAGAACCAGGAACAGGTAGTAAGGCTAGGACTTTTTCCCCCTTAGCAAAAGAACGGGACAGAGCAGACTGGTCATAATGCTTTTTCATAGATCTTTGGGACTCACCTAGCATTTCTTTTGCAATAGCACAAGACTGATGCAGTCTCTCTCTGAATCTGCAGACATAATCCAGAACGTTTTCCTGGGGAGAAACACTTATCTCTAAGAGTTTCTCTTTGAGAATTTTCAGAGGGCTACGGAGGGTATGGCCAAACACCAACTCAGCAGGGCTAAACCTTAGAGACTCTTGAATAGACTCCCGAGCGGCAAACAAAACAAAAGGGATTCCTTCATCCCAGTCTTTTTCTGTTTCGGTACAATATTTTCGTAGCATAGACTTTAATGTCTGGTGCCAACGCTCTAAAGCTCCT
Organism: Fundulus heteroclitus; assembly: GCF_011125445.2. Classification (NCBI taxonomy): domain Eukaryota; kingdom Metazoa; phylum Chordata; class Actinopteri; order Cyprinodontiformes; family Fundulidae; genus Fundulus; species Fundulus heteroclitus. The sequence continues at coordinate 7,316,883 of NC_046384.1, forward strand.
TGAGATTCAGGATGATAAGCGCTGGAGACTGTATGCTGTATGTTCAGTTCCTTCAGGACTTGTTTAAAAAGCTTAGACTGAAAATTTGTGCCTTGATCAGTTTGAATTATTCTGGGAAGGCCAAAGGTGGAGAAAAACTTTGTCATCGCTTTTACTACTGAGCTGGAGGTAATCTTACGCAGTGGGATTGCTTCTGGGTAACGAGTTGAGGCACACATTAAGGTGAGCAGAAACTGATTGCCAGATTTCGTGCGAGGAAGAGGTCCAACGCAGTCCATGATGATTCGCTCAAAAGGTTCTCCAACCACGGGTATAGGATGGAGAGGGGCAGGAGGGATAATTTGGTTGGGTTTACCAGTTACCTGACAGGTATGACAGCTACGACAATACTGGCGTACATCGGTTTTTAATCCGGGCCAGTAAAAATGTTTCAGAACATTCTGATAAGTTTTTGTTACTCCCAAATGTCCTGACCAGGTTCCTTCATGTGCCACGGCCAAAAATGTTTTTGCGGTAAGCTGATGGAATCACAATTTGGTGTACCACATTCCAGTCAGCGTCAGGGAGGACAACAGGGCACCATTTTCTCATTAATACTCCATTATGTATATAAAATGCTACTGGTTCCACTCTAGCTTTGTCAGCACTTACAACACTTGAGAGGCACCTTGTAAGGGTTGGATCCACCTTCTGAGCTGCACAAAGCTGTGATCGAGAGATGGAAGAACCAAAATCAGCTTGTCGCACATCTGGTTTCAGCTGCGGGTCTGCAGGCAACTGTTTTGTAGCCGGTAGTTTTTCTCCCTCTGAAAAGATTGACATAAGCACACTGTCAGACAAGTCTATATTTTCCTCTGAGATCCCCTTCAATGTTTGAGCCCTAGTGAGCACACAGGAAGTAGAGACAGTAGTCTGTGTCATGGACCGCGGAACGCATTTTACATTGGTCGGGCTCACCAGTCCAGTGGCCGAGCGGGGGGGGGGGGGTTGTAATGCAAACGCGGCCGAGCGGGGGGGGGGGGGGTGTAAGGCAAACGCGGCCGAGCCGCAGGGGGGGGGTTGGGGCGCGCTGCGGGGAGAGACACGCTTTTCGCAGAGTGGGGGGGTGAAGAGACAAGCGCGGCCGACAAGCGCGGGGGAGGACTTGATCATCAAAAGTAGGTCCGGTAGGGCCGCGGCCCTACCGGCCCTACCGGTTCCGCGGTCCATGGTCTGTGTTGCATCTTCCTCCTTAGGAAGGGAGCAGGGGACATCTAATATTTCTAGGGATGGTGTTACCTTACCACCGGCAATATCATTACCAAGTAAAAGCGAAATACCCTTAACTGGAAGTGCAGAACAAACAGCAATGGGGAAAATACCAGAAATCAGTTCTGATTGTAAATGCACTAAGTGTACAGGCCGGGGGACATAACCCATTTCCAGTCCTTGTAGTACAACACTGTAGCCACAAGATGACAAATCAGAAAATGGTAATGAATCTGTTAAGATAACAGATTGGGAGGCACCAGTGTCTCGCAAAATACGAACTGGGTGTGAATCTGCAAGTTTTCCTGGTAATGAAACATATCCAGTCAGCAAAAAAGGTTCATAACACGGGTCTGGACTATAACTAAGTTCAGCCTTTCCTGGGGTATGAGAATGGCTCTTTATTAACCCCACACCTTTAGGTTTAGTCTGTGTGTTCTGTTGTTTTCGTTTCAAGGCTAAACAATTAGCAATGAGATGACCTGTGTTGTGACAATAGAAACACTCCTTGTCATTCTTTTGAGGAGTTGATTTGGGTTGTTCAACAACTGACTTCGTAGACGCATTTTTATTGAGCACTGACTGAAAGGTAGACTTATGTGTAAGCACATACTCATCAGCTAACACAGCAGCAGAAGACAGTGAGTTTACCTTTTGCTCATTTAGGTGAACAACAACACGTTCAGGTAGACAATTTTTGAACTCTTCCACTAGAACAAGTTCTCTCAGAGTATCAATTTGTCACCTTACTTGAAACACACCAACGGTCAAAGAGACTTCCTTTTTCTCTGGCGAACTCTACATAGGTCTGCGAAGGGCTTTTCTTAAAAGACCTAAATTTTTGTCGGTAAGCCTCAGGAACCAGCTCATAAGCTTTCAAAATTGCAGTTTTAACCACATCATATTCTAGGGTACCTGAAAGGGGAAGGGAAGCTACAACCTCTTGAGCTTTACCATGGATTTTGCACTGTAAAAGCAAAGACCAAACGTCAGGTGGCCACTGTAAAGCCTGTGCTAATCGCTCAAAAGCAGAGAAATAAGAATCAATCTCTGTCTCTCGAAACTCAGGTACTAAGGAAATATACTTGGTAACATCAAAGGGTCTAATAGAAGAGGGCCCACTAGAACTACTAGTAGGGCTCTCACTGGTTGTTTGAACTGGACATCTGGCCTTATACTCAAGATCTAGCTGTCGAGGCTTTACAGCTTTTTCAGCCTCAATTTCCAACCGTTTAACTTCAAGCTGATATTGCCTGAGTTGTGCTTTCTCCTCAGCCTCAATTTGCAATCTGGCGAGACGAACCTTCAGGCGAGCATCAACTTTGGACCCAACAGATCCAGAGGAAGCCGAGAGGGGATCAAACCTAGGAAGTGTGACGGGTGTCTGAATCCCACCAACCACCTTCAGGTCCCCCTCTGGTTTTAACTCCTGAGGTCTCTCTGCAAGGTTTGAGGGGCCAGCAGATTCCATCTCTGCAGCAGACACAGCAACAGTTGGTAAATCACCTGAGCTTGGGATCTGTGAAGGCAAAGATAACAAATTCAACTCAACCAGTTTATTCACAATTAGCTCCCTTAGTTCCTTCTTTAGCATTTGCTTAGAATAGGAAATGGAAAAGTAACCTGCAATCTCCGCTAAATCTGATTTACGGCAAGATGCAAGGTTTTCAAGAGAAGGCTGTTCCAAGAACTGGTCAATATTAAACTGAGCCATTTCTGAACAACACAAACTTTACAGCAGTACCTTCAGGCAGCAAAGCCAAACAAATTTCCCTAAACTGTAGCCACAGGACCGTATTAAACAACTCCCGGACGAGCCCCCATTTAATGTTACGACCCAGCTCGGCCAGGGGAAAAGGAAGTAACATTAAAGAAACCTAGATGGTAAGGTTTAACAGTTTAAAAGGGTTTATTGTTTGGGTTTAACAAAAACAGAACAAAATGGTAACAAGAGTCAGAATGTAGGGTCTTACAACCAATGGGCACTAAACAAAACAAATCGGTTGTAAACCAAAAAAACTTAACCAAACAAAACAACAAATACAGAAAAGGCCACTGGCCGTAACAGGCGCTATATAAATAAAATTGAATTGAATTGAATTGAAATTCTGCACAGTAAAAACACAAGCAATGACCCCAACACAGCAATGTACTAGGGGTGAGTGAGGTCCCATTGTGTTTCTCTTCGCAAGCTCCAGGTAAGAAGTGACCTTTAGGAGCCAAGCTGTAAGTTTTCCATCCACGCCAAGTGCAAACTCAGTCATTCAAAAATCTATTTACTTGGCAGGCTGTGAGGCAACAGAGCATGAAAAATGACAAGGGGGTGAATATCCTTTTGCAAGGAACTCTAAACACACATAACATAAGAAACAACAATGCAAAATAAACAAGAAAAAGTAGCAGTTAAATCAAATAAGTAAATATAACTAAATTGCATAAATAAATCTTTATTAAAAATTAACCTCAGTTCAGGTTGAGATCAAGACACTTTCTAATATGCATAATGTGTTTCAATGTTTCCTGCAGATGTTCAGCAGAAGCTGATTGCTAAAGAAGAAGCTTCTTCAGACCACAGACCTCATGCTGACCTGCATGACCCAAAGCCCCCCCACATTAAGAAGGAAGAGAAGGGAGTCTACATCAGGTTTCCAGTCGCTGCTCCTTCCATAAAGACTCTGGATGAAGAACAGTCTCTGCTTCTCTCGCAGCTTTATTCAGGCAAAATTAAAGGCCGAGAGCTTCCAGAAGAGAATGGTGGAGAAGAATCCACCAGGATACATGGAGATGCTTCCATTTCTTTAGAGACTGAAGACGCTGAGAAGGATGAAGAGGACAGTGGTGTAGAGCACCCTCTCTCTGGGCTAAAACTCTTGTCAGGCTCTGGACATAAGAAATGTTTTATAGGGAAGAAAAATGTGGAGTCACGAAGAAAAGTCCAGAAAGGAGTAAAGCTTAGTTGCAAAGACTGTGGCAAAACATTTATTGGGAAATACGCTTTGAACACACACATGAGAATCCATACTAAACAAAAGCTTTTCTGTTCTGACCTATGTGGAAAAAGATTTAGCAAAAGATCGAGTTTAAACACACACATGAGAATCCATACAGAACAGAAGCCTTTCTGTTGTGATCTATGTGGACAAAGATTTCGCCGAAAATCAACTTTAAGCACACACATGGGAATCCACACAGGAGAGAAACCTTTCTGTTGTGATCTATGTGGACAAAGATTTAGCCGAAAATCAACTTTAAACAGACACATGCAAATCCATACAGGACAGAAACCTTTCTGTTGTGATGTCTGTGGACAAAGATTTAGCCAAAAAGGAACTTTAAACACACACATGAAAATCCATACAGGAGAGAAGCCTTTCTGTTGTGATCTATGTGGACAAACATTTAGCCTTAAATCAACTTTAAACACACACTTGAGAATCCATACAGGAGAGAAGCCTTTCTCTTGTGATCTATGTGGACAAACATTTAGACTTAAATCAACTTTAAACACACACATACGAATCCATACAGGACAGAAGCCTTTCCGTTGTGATCTATGTGGACAAACATTTTGCGAAAGAGGAACTTTAGACAAACACATCAGAATCCACACAGGAGAGAAGCCTTTCCGCTGTGATCTATGTGGACAACGGTTTAGCCGAAAAGCAACTTTAAACAGACACATGGAAATCCACACAGGACAGAAGCCTTTCCGTTGTGATCTATGTGGACAAAGATTTGGCCAAAAAGAAACTTTAAACACACACTTGACAAACCACACAGGAGAGAAAAAACCTCTATGAATACAAATTTAAACTGCACAGCTGTAGTTTGCTATGTTTGTGTGTTTTCCTTAAAAGCAACAGTCTTCACTTGCTAGTTTCAGCATTTCTCTAGTAGTTATTTTTTTTTAGAGTTGTCTTAATACATGTCAAGTTCTTTTCACTGTATTTCATTTGTAGCACAGTTGTGTTCTAACCATAAGGCCCACCCTCCTAAGTAGTGAGACTCTAAGGTTGTCTGATGTTTTTCCCACCTTGGAAAGGGTGTTTCTTTCTGATTGTGGTTGCTTTTAGTCAATCTGTGGGTCTCCTACAGCGAAGCTCAGGACTTAAGTTAGAGAAACATGGTTGTTTTTTCTTGATGGGTGAATGCTGTGTACTGATTAAGATAATATTCACATACAGTTGAAACCAAAAGTTCACATGCACTACATAAAAAGAAACATAAGCTGTTGTTTCTTCACTGCCAGACATGAAATCTGAATAAACCCTTCCTGTCTTAGGTCCGATAGGATTACCAAAATTCTATCTATTTTGGAATTTTCAGAATAATAAGGGACCTTCTTTAAGGCAAGTTTATTTTTTATAGCACATTTCAGCAGCAAGGCGGTTCGGAGTGCTTTACACCATGAAAACATGGAAACATTGAAACAGTCACCAGTCATGAGACCAGTAACAAACGTTACATTCTATCAAGAGAAAACATCAATACTCGTTAAATATGTTGGTCAATGTTGCTGTTATTATGGGTCGAAAGCAACTCTGAACAGGTGGGTTTTCTGTCTTGATTAAAAGAAACTCAGTGTTTTGTCTGTTTTGCATTATTATTTGTCCCAGATTTGTGGACCATTAAAGCTGAGGTTAGGGGGTTTCGCAACAAAATCAAAACCAACTTTTACTATTATATCAGAGGACACAACCCCAAAACCTATTGCAGAACATTTATCCTTTTTTTTTGTTTTCACAAATGTATATTTCTAAATGATAAGAAATGAGAATTTTAAATTTCAAGTATTCATCAATATAACAGGATCCTTTTCTTTTTACAAAATGAAAACTCTGACTAAATTATATGTAACGTATATATTAAAAATAATGTTTAGGTTTTTAACTAAATTCAAAAACCTTTCACTGACTAGAAGGCACTGGTTTGTTAAAGGTTTGACTGAAATATAACACAAAACTAAATATTGATGTATAATGAAAAACAGAAATTTTGTTAGGTTTTTGTTCTTAATATTATTATTGTGTGTGCGTGCTGCAAAACACTACTTTAAACAATTTTTAAAATTGATTATTCTAAGAAAAATACAATTAACCAAGCCAATATTTTAAATGAACTCTTAATGAAGAATTTAACAAACTACTGCAACCAGGAAAGTCCAAAAATCCTCCAGTTTGGACAGACATGAAAGAAAAAAATAGAAATTCTACTTTGCAGTAGGTAAAAAAAAAAATTGTTTCATCAACTTCACTTAAAAACTTTTAAATGACAATGTCTCTGTAACAGTTCGGTAGTCTCGGGTTCAGAGCAACAGACTTTCAAATTAAAGATGATTCACATTTCCATATCAATTGAATTAATCCCATAACAGATTAACTTGCCCAGCCCTACTTTTTTTTACACGTTTCTAGAGTAAGTTTTCTATACATGTTTTTTTTTTTTTCTTTTTCAGAATAGCTTTATTCGCCCGTTGTTGCTTTTAGGCGAAAACATCTACAAAATCATTAGAGCCTTAGCTCTTCTTGACTCAAAACTTAACTCAGTCGTTCACCACTCATTGCTTTTCTCAATTATATGGCATACAATGCACCTCATGGTGGAAAATTACCAACACGCCCTGGTAACATTTTATTAGTTGAAGAAGCTCCTGTGCTTAAAATTCATCCAACAGGTTGATATGCAAAGTGAGAACTGCTGTCATTCTGTTAACAAACCTCAAACTGAACAAGCAACCCAAGAAACCAACATCATGCAATGTAGGAACTGGTGTCAGTGTTGAGGCCCGCTGGTCCCTCATCCAGCTAGATGACCTTGCCAATCATCTAGCATAAAAAAAACATGCTGATGTAAGCCGTTTTAAATGGTAAGATGATTCTGACGTCTCTCACCTCCCTTAAATAGGCCTTGATTTTAATAACCGTCAGAGAATCCACCATGATTTCAACCAAGTAATACATTTAAAATAAAATTTTTGTAATTGTGTTCCTGGTGGGTCTTTTTCTTATTAATGTGGTTAAATTTGATCTTGTTACCGCACTCTCTTCTTGAGCCATCCAAAGAGCTGCAGAAAACAATTTTGTTGACGTTTATATAAGAGATCACTACATTGGTTTAATTTATTAGACTCCTTAGAGCTCCTTAGCTTGGTGCCAGCTCACGTCAGCCTTCAGCCAATATGAATTGACACTATTTCCTCCCTTAAAGTTGCCCATCTGCAACAATTAACTAGGAGTAATTCTCTTCATGAGGTCTGTTTTAAAATAAATTTCCTTTTGACCACTACTCTCGGCCCTTAATTTCTTTTCGCTCTATTTCCAACAATTCCAGAAATTAGTGCTGAAACTCAGAATTTCTGCCAAGAGTTTTGGATCTTGAGCCAGTTCTGATCTGGTGTCTCTTCTATATAGGAGACAGACTGAGACGACACAGGTCAGGAGCTCACTGGACATTCTTGGAAAATGTGAAGCCTTCTTCTCTGCAGGTGAAGCTCTCGGTTTGCTGTTGAAGCTTTTACTAATTCTAGCTTTTCTGATGATGTTTAATTTGCCCCTCTTTGAGTGCTTTTGTAAAGAATGATCTGAGATGACATTTTGCAGTTTCTTGCATGACCACAGGTTTGATGCTGTTGTTGATGCAGCTTGACCCAGCTGCTCTCTGAAACACACTTCTATCTGCTCTACAGGAGAAACCCTGCATGCACTGTCCACTTCTCACTGTTCATTTCATCCCCCAGAAGATGTTCCACTCAGAGCAGAGACAGTCTTTGTGTCCCTGTTGCTGTGATAGTGTTCCAGGTTGACCAACATGGGGAAAAAAGTGAAGTACAAGAATATTCTACAAAATGATAGCCTTTAATTATTATATTTTAAAAAGCAACTTCTTCCTCTTTTTTAAAAGCCACTGTTAAATGACGTGTTTGTCTGTTTATAACAGCCACCAAGAAAAAGTAAATTACAGTTACGGATGTGTGACGCTTTCATTGACACATCCGGTGATGTAATTTGAGATATCTTGAAAGGAATTTTGACTAGTCAATATATGTAATTGAAGATATCTTGAATTATTATTCTTCCTAGTCAGAATGTAAATAAAGATATCTTAAATGACCATTACGGATAGTCAAAGTGTAGTTTTGTCTAGTCAAAATGCATTTTAAGATATCTGGAATGTAATTACGGATAGTCAGACGAAACCGAATTTAAGTTAAAACGGCTTGCCATACAGGCTGAGGCTGATGACGTGTCACGAGCACACGAGACCGCTCAAGAACGCATGTTGAGAAACGGCCGCTTCGAGTTAATTTTCTTTTGTTCCTGTTTTGCTGTGAATCTGAAAGAGAGCAGCCGCTGCTTCAGGTGATGAAGTCTGGAAAGAAGTCCAGCAGCTGGAGGCACAGCGGAGAAACTGGAGGGAAGCAGGAGCTCAAAGAGCGGCAGGACGCAGCAGAGGAGACACCAATGATGGGGGATGTTTTCCAGCCCAGAGTTCTGCTGCACCGATTAGGTTTGGAGATTTCCTTCTTCATGCTAACTGTGTGGATGGAGCTAAAGTTTAGGAGCCGTTTTCAGCAGCTGATGGATTCCTCCTCTTCATCAGAACTCGTTGCAGGGTTTCCCCCAGAAAACTGGCTAAACCTGCAGCTCTGCATAGAAGATGCTAATGCTAGCTTAGCATGTAACATAGGGGGTGCTAATGCTAGCTTAGCATGTAGCATAGGAGGTGCTAATGTTAGCTTAGCATGTAGCATAGGAGGTGCTAATGCTAGCTTAGCATGTAGCATAGGGGGTGCTAATGCTAGCTTAGCATGTAGCATAGGGGGTGCTAATGCTAGCTTAGCATGTAGCACTGGTCAGCATCATGTTTTTCTTGTCTGTCTACCTGGGAAGGTTCATCCAAACAACGTTTTTTTTTTTATTTATCTTGTCTAGAAAGAGGGCCACGTGTCTTCTTCTGGCTGTATAGGACCAATTCAATTGTATTTATATAGTGCCAATTCATGAAACATGTCATCTAAAGGCACTGTACAAAGTCAAATTCAATCATATTGTACAGATTGGGTCAGATTATACAGATTGGTCAAAAATTTTCTATATAAGGAAACCAGTTGATTGCATCAAAGTCCCAAGCAGCGTTCACTCCTGGAGAAGCCTAGAGCCACAGGGAGAGTCGTCTGCATTGTCCATGGCTTTGCAGCAATCCCTCATACTGAGCAAGCATGAAGCGACAGTGGAAAGAAAAACTACCAGCAGAACCGGGCTCAGTATGAACGGTCATCTGCCTCGACCGACTGGGGGTTAGAGAAGACAGAGCAGAGACACAACAAGAGAGACAAAAAGCACAGAAGCACACATTGATCCAGGAATCTGTTCTACATTAGATGGTAATAGCGGGTGATCTGTCTTCTTTGGATGATGTCACAGTTAACAGAAAGTCAGACCAGGTGTACCTACTATGAAGAAAAAAGAGAGGGAGCAAAAAGTTAAAAGCTGAAATGACAACATTCCTTTCAATGCAATCCAAAACTGAAGAACAGTAGAACTCAGTAGAACGAGAAAAATAGGCCCTGATATCCTCCAGCAGCCTAAGTCTATAGCAGCATAACTACAGAGGTAGCTCAGGGTAACATGAGCCACTCTAACTAGAAGCTTTGTCAAAAAGGAAAGTTTTAAGATTAGTCTTAAAAGTAGACGGGGTGTCTGCCTCACGGACCAAAACTGGGAGTTGGTTCCACAGGAGAAGAGCCTGATAGCTGAAGGATCTGCCTCCCATTCTACTTTTAGAGACTCTAGGAACCACCAGTAGACCTGCAGTCTGAGAGCGAAGTGCTCTGTTAGGAACATACGGGGTAATCAGAGCTCTGATATATGATGGAGCTTGATTATTAAGGGCTTTATACGTTAGAAGAAGAATTTTAAATTCTATTCTTGATTTAACAGGAAGCCAATGAAGGGAAGCTAAAATAGGAGAAATATGATCCCTCTTGTTGATTTTAATCAGAACTCTAGCTGCAGCATTTTGGATCAGCTGAAGACTTTGAACTGCATTTTGTGGACTTCCTAATAGTAAAGAATTACAATAGTCCAGCCTTGAAGTAACAAATGCATGGACTAGTTTTTCAGCATGGCTCTTTTCAGAATGTTTCTAATTTTGGCGATATTCCTGAGGTGAAAAAAGGAAACTCTGGAAACCTGTTTAATATGGGATTTAAATGACATGTCTTGGTCAAAAATAACACCAAGATTTTTTACTTTATTACCAGAGGCCAAATTGATGCCATCCAGATTAAGTGATTAAGATTTTTTTTTTTTGGTCCAAAGATTACAACTTCTGTCTTGTCAGAATTTAGGTGCAGGAAATTTAAAGTCATCCGGGTTTTGGTTTTAAGACATGACTGCAGTTGAAGTAATTTATTGGATTCATCAGGATGTATGGATAAATATAGCTGAGTGTCATCAGCATAACAGTGGAAATTAATCCCATGCTGTCTGATAATTTTGCCAATCGGAAGCATATATATCAGGGGTGTCAAACTCATTTTGGTTTAGGGGCCGCATACAGCTTAATCTGATCTCAAGAGGGCCACAATTTGTGAGTCAACATTTTTCCGAGTTCTTCTATGATTGTAAAGTAGTCATGGTGCATGGTTCTAGAAATATTTTGGAGGTCTTAAAAGGTTGCCTATAGCCCAAACACCCTTAGGGACTTTTGAGTCTTTAAAAAATACTGATCGTGTAACAAGTGCCGATTTATAGAAGTAGGAGCCACCGTTAACTTGGGCGGTGGATGGGGTACAGGTGGCCTCGGGCTACTAGGTTGCCTGACCTGTCCACTGCAGAAGGGTGTGGCCCTAGGACGAAGGTGGTTAGCCGGTCAGTCGTATCCTACTCATCTAGCTGAAAAGGTCTCACAGGAATTCTAAATACTCGTTAGATTCAGAGGTCCTTAGAACCCCAGCTAGTCTGAGCTTTGACCCAAAATAGGAAGGATGTGGGGAGCGGGGTTTTAGTTCAAAGCCAAAAATCTGACAGAAGAAACAACATTGCTGCTATCTGCAGGGTATTTCTGCAATACTGAAGATATTAAAAGGGGGACAGACTTTTTAAAGTTTGATGCAGCATTGTCCGATAAAGATCTATTATAATGGAACCCTCTTTTGGGTGTGGAGAACTCAGTTAGATTAAACTCAAAGGTTATTAAAAAATGGGGGCGCGCCCGTGGCGGAGCGGTTAGCGCGTACCATATTAGGAGGCCCGGGATTGATCGTCTTTGCTGCTTGTCTTCCCCCCGCTTCCTGTCAGCTCACTGTCAATAAAACACGTGCCACTAGAGCCGCAAAAAAAAAAAAAGTATGATCAGGATAGGACAGGGTTGTGAGGAAATACTATTAATTCTTCACAATCAATGCCATATGTCAGCACAAGGTCTAAAGTGTGAAGCCAAGAGTGTGTCGATTTATGCACATTTTGAGCAAAACCAATTGAATCTAGGATAGTTTTCAAGGCTACGCTATGGTTATCACATTCTGTGTCAACATGAATGTTGAAATCCCCCACTATAATAACCTTTGCAATTTGAATGAGGGTAGCTGAGGGTTAAATCTTCAAAAGAACTGTAGTTATTAGTTGGCCTGGGACTAATTAATAAATCAGACTGAAAGATGGTTGCCACTCCTCCTCCTCTTCCCACAGATCTGGGAATGTGGAAATTTGAATAATTGGAGGGAGTTGACTCATTTATACTAAGGTAGTCCTCTTGTAGCCAGGTTTCTGTGAGACAAAATAAATCAATCTGTTTATCAGAAATTAATTAACTAACAAAGTCTTTGGAGGGAGATACCTTATATTTAATAGATCACATTTAATCGTTTTATTTTTTGGTTCAAGGTGAGCCGTATTGATTTTTATTAGATTTTTATGATTTGTTCCTTTTAGATCAGTTTTTGATCTGTTAAGTTTTGGCCGTGGGAAAGACACCGTCTCAATAGCGTAATGGGTGGTTAACTGTACAGAGAGGTGTGTTAAACTATGGCTCTGCTTTCTGGTCTGGACCCTGGGTGTCAGCGTTTAGGAGAGCCAACCCTGCCAGAATTCAGAATACATACAGGATAATTAAACGAGTCAAAAATATAAATACTGGGCTAAGAAGTAGCTAAAATATATATTTGTGTGCCATTAAATTCTCCAAATTTACTCCTTCTGATTGTTGTAACATTGTCAAGATCTAGTTGTTCATATTGCATGTAATGTGTTTCAGTGTTGGCTGCAGATGTTAAAGTAGAGGCTCCTGAAGAACAGAGTCCTGAGGAGGAGCAGCAGGAGTCAGAGCCCCTCCAAATAAAGGAGGAACAGGAGGAACCCTGGGTCCATCAGGAAGGAGAGCAGCTCCTTGTGAAGGAGGAGACTGATAGCAGGTTTCCATTAACTGCTGCTCCTATCAACAGTAAGGATTTATTTAGTTTGTTTGTGTGTCCCGTGTTGCAGCTTGAGGCCCGAGTCAGAATTAAGTTATTTGCAAAGTAGGTTTGCACTTACAAGGAATTTGACTTGGTGTTGATGGTGCAGACTAGGCAACCGTCCATAATGCCGTCCTGCAACCTGACTGGATTCATTAATATCCAATCAGAGGAAAATATCGGCTCGGTCGAACTTATTTCTTAAAAACATGTCTGCTCAGACTAGATGGTTCGGTGACAAATTTCCTAACATACGTGGTCAAATGCTCATGTTAGTCTGCCATTCTATGAGGAAATAAAAAGCTGGTTAATATATAACCTGACACATTAATTAACAGAATTAAAACTGACACAAAATGATAAATTTCTGTCCCTTTTTAATTTGGAACTGACTGATGCAGTTCTTGTTTTTAACCCAATATGTTTACCAGACAGTTTTCATCAGAATTCTGTAGATAGAGTCCACCAATTTCCAATAACTACTGATCTATAATGACTAGGGCTGGGCAACGATTAAAATATTTAATCGCGATTAATCGCCCTGATTAATCGCGATTAATCAGGGCCCTCTGGTGTGAGCAGACACCAGAAGGCTCAGCTTCCACTTCTCATGAGTCCTTCTGACCTGGGTCATATACGTTGACCATTGCTCAGGGTCCTCAGGAAACCTAAATAAACAAACACCATACTTGTGAGGGTTTGAACAAAAACCTGTTATACATGATGGCATAGGCATAACTTGGAACCAACAAAACTGTGAAAATTTAAGCAACTGTCTGCTTCGACGCTGCTGTTCTTGTGGTTAACGGCTCTGGAAGTCGTTCTCGCGCTTATGTCACTTCCGCCTCCTTCCTCAGTCGCTAAGCGGCGCTACGGACCTCTCTAATTTGGACGAATGGCAGTGGTTAGTTGAGTATAACAATGTAATGAAGATACGCTTGTAAATATTAAATAGATTGGGGATAACTTTGATTCCCGAAACATGGCAGACAAGTACAGTATTGCTTCATCAGCTCTTTAAAGCTAAACAAGGTTGCTCTACAAAACTGACCTTATGTGGGGTTTTAACTAGGGCTGTCAATCGATTAAAAAAATGAATCTAATTAATTACATACTCTGTAATTAATTAATCTAAATTAATCACATATAATTTTTGCTGTGAAAGTATTTTAAATATTTAAATTCAAATGATTCAATGAATAATCAGCATTAGATACATTAAAGTTAAAAAACTCTTATTCACATTTCATGCCTTCAGACGTAGACCGTGCTTTTAGTTTATTTTCGAAATATAAACAATGCCTACGACTTGTTGTGCTCCCGGTTGCTCACAGAGGCATTCCAAATCGTCGGATGTACGTTTCTTTCGTTTACCGAAGGACGAAGAAAGAAATGGATATTTTCAGTGAAAAAGGACCCAGGCAGACAAATCCCAGTCGACTGTGGGAGCCATCATACCCCGACAGAATTTGCAGTCTACACTTGATCTCCGCAGTGACGTGCAGTCAGGGGAGGCAAGTGAGGCCAGGCCTCGCCTGTCATTATGGAAAGAAAGAAAATATACAATGATGTTGACATAATATAAATAGTGATTCATTCAGTAATTTGTCATAAAGAGGTAAATTTTCATCTAATTTCATCAATTTTGATCATATTTTCTTCAAAATCGCAGAATTTTCGCTGTTTTCCATGTAAATCCTTGGTGGCGCTTGATGGCGAAGCCGGTGAGGCCGCAGCGAGCTTGGCCTCCCTTGGGATTGCGCAATCCCATGTTAACTGTGCTGGCTTCCATTCTGTGAATGCATCTTCCTGTCTCTAGATCATAAATGCAATTGTTCAAACAGTTATGACCAGATTTTCCACAATTTAATGTAAGTGGATTACAAATTGTGTTTTGGTCATCATACTGTGTGCAGATAACATGTTTTTGTGCTGCTGGCCGATCATAAAAAGCAAAGAACTGGCTGTAGGTGAGGCCGGCAGTTCCTTGGCCTCTAGGCAGGGGGCGCTCAAGGAGCACCGCTCTGATCCTAAAACTGTAGAGTGACAGCAAGTTATGGATTTAATATTAGCGAGTTTTGCTAAACAAGTAAAGCACTAAAAAGACTCTAAACATACAGCTGGAACGGGACAGATCAAGGAAGGCTTTCCTCCCTGGCAGTGAGCTCCACTGAGACTGAGAGACTTTTAAAACTGAAGAAGATAAAGAGAACTTTTACCGGAAAATGACCGATATTTTTGTTCAAAAAGAGCGCCGCAGGGACTTAAATTATAAGTAGAGGTAAGACAGCGATAATTATTCATGTTTTGTTTTTGTAATTAAATGTGTGTAATGGGGTTATAGTTTTTGAATGTGTTACAAAATGCAGAAATCCATTATAACTCAAACTGTTACCAATCAGATGACAAATAATTTATTATTTTTTCATCAAAGAATCAATATTTTTCCATGTATCTTGGGAAATTGATTTGGCTCAATCAGTCTCCTTCAGCACTTTGCAACGAGTCTACTCTGTAGAGTGTATATATTTGTAAATCTGACTCTGATGACGTCAGTGCCTCACCAGCTATGAACCCTACCGCACGTCACTGCATCTCCGGTAAATACAACTTAATTTTGCACTGGTCATTGTTCTGCTTAAATAATTAAAGTCGCAAGCGGCGTCGATCGGCCCTGCAGCCAAGCGGCTTTGCGCACCGTCGGCCGGCAACCACCGCAGAAGTTGTCACGCATTTTCCCTCGCCCGTCCACCGGGAGATACACACGAACGCGTTGGCCAGCGCTCGCCCACGACTCACAAAAAATCTAGTGCAGATGGGTCGATGTAGCGAGGAGATACAGCCGTTGAATACTGATAATGCATTTGACCACCGGGCCGGACTAAATCGTTTGACCAGCATTCACAGACTCGCTATCTGGCAATCTGATACCATCAACCATCAACTTACTCTTAAAACGATCTTGTGATACGTTATCTAAAGAAGAAAAATATGTGGAGAACTCGTCATTTGATCTGTTTGTGTCTGCCGCTGTGCTCGCCTTCTGCCTTCCAGTCCGGCGCGCAGGTGCGAAAAACCCGGATGAAAACAATAGCAGTGAACTACCCTATACGATTAATTTGCGTTATTTTTTTAATCCGTTAATTTTTTTTAAATTAATTAATCGAAATTAACGCGTTATTTTGACAGCCCTAGTTTTAACATTTATGTACGCTGAAGTTTTCTGTTTTATTCTGCGTTATACTGTTCTCAGTGTTGTATAAATGAAATTATGCAAACTAAATCATCCAACAATCTATTTTACTTGGCAGGTTTTGAGGAAACATAACATGGAGAATGATAAGGGGGTGAATACTTTTGCAAGCAACTGTAAACAAACAATACATAAGAAAAAGTAGTAGATAAATCAAATCATTAAATCTAACTAAATTACTTAAATATATCTTTATTAAAATGTCTCACTTCAGGTTCAGGTCAAAACACTTTCTAATATGCATAATGTGTTTCAATGTTTCCTGCAGATGTTCAGCAGAAGCTGATTGTTAAAGAAGAAGCTTCTTTAGACCACAGACCTCCTGCCGACCTGCATGACCCAAAGCCCCCCCACATAAAGGAGGAACAGAAGGGAGTCTACATCAGTCTGCCAGGAGAGCAGCTCACTGGGAAGGAACTGATTAATGCCATCAGGTTTCCAGTCGCTGCTCCTCCAAAAAAGAGTCTGGATGATGAACAGTCTCCGCTGCTCTCACAGCTTTATCCAGACCAAATTAAAGGCCGAGAGCTTCCACAAGAGAATGATGGAGAAGAATCCACCAGGATACATGGAGATGCTTCCATTTCTTTAAAGACTGAAGACGCTGAGAAGGATGAAGAGGACAGTGGTGTAGAGCACACTCTCTCTGGGCTGAAACATTTGTCAGACTCTGGATATAAGAAATGTTCTATAGGGAAGAAAAATGTGGAGTCACGAAGAAAAGTCCCGACAGGAATGAAGCTTAGCTGTGAAGACTGTGGAAAAACATTCATTGGAAAATACGCTTTAAACAGACACATGAGAATCCATACAAGACAGAAGCCTTTGCGTTGTGTTAATACAGGAGAAAAGCCTTTTTACTGTGAGCTATGTGGAAAAAGATTTGGCCTAAAAGCACATCTAAACAAACACATAAGAATCCATACAGGAGAGAAGCCTTTCTGTTGTGATCTATGTGGACAAAGTTTTAGCTCAAAATCAAGTTTAAACACACACATGCAAATCCACACAGGACAGAAGCCTTTCTGTTGTGATATATGTGGACGAAGATTTAGCCTTAACTCAACTTTAAACACACACACGAGAATCCATACAGGAGAGAAGCCTTTCCGTTGTGGTCTATGTGGGCAAAGATTTAGCGATAGAAGAAATTTAAACAGACACATGAGAATCCATACAGGACAGAAGCCTTTCTGTTGTGGTCTATGTGGACAAAGTTTTAGCACAAAATCAACTTTAAACATACACATGAGAATCCACACAGGACAGAAGCCTTTCTGTTGTGATATATGTGGACAAAGATTTAGCAATAGAAGAACTTTAAACACACACATGAGAATCCATACAGGAGAGAAGCCTTTCCATTGTGATATATGTG
This sequence comes from Fundulus heteroclitus, assembly GCF_011125445.2. Classification (NCBI taxonomy): domain Eukaryota; kingdom Metazoa; phylum Chordata; class Actinopteri; order Cyprinodontiformes; family Fundulidae; genus Fundulus; species Fundulus heteroclitus. The sequence continues at coordinate 7,334,217 of NC_046384.1, forward strand.
GACAAAGATTTAGCGTTAGAAGAACTCTAAACAGACACATGAGAATCCATACAGGAGAGAAGCCTTTCTGTTGTGATCTATGTGGACAAGAATTGGGCGATAGAGGAACTTTAAACAGACACATGAGAATCCATACAGGAGAGAAGCCTTTCTGTTGTGATCTATGCGGACGAAAATTTAACCGAAAGTCAAATTTAAACAGACACATAATATTCCACACAGGACAGAAACCTTTCTGTTGTGATCTATGTGGACAAGAATTGGGCGATAGAGGAACTTTAAACAGACACATGAGAATCCATACAGGAGAGAAGCCTTTCTGTTGTGATCTATGCGGACGAAAATTTAACCGAAAGTCAAATTTAAACAGACACATAATATTCCACACAGGACAGAAACCTTTCTGTTGTGATCTATGTGGACAAGGATTTAGCGATAGAGGAACTTTAAACAGACACATGAGAATCCATACAGGACAGAAGCCTTTCTGTTGTGATCTATGTGGAAAAAGATTTAGCCAAAAACAACATTTAAACACACACATAAGGATCCATAAAGGAGGGCAAATAGCTCTGATATAAAAAAAAAAAAACTTACTCAAACTGCACAGCTGTAGTTTGCTGTGAGATGTGTGTGTTGTCATTAAAGGCAACCATATTCTCTTGCCAAATTCAGCATTTCTCTAGTTGCTGTTTTTGAGATTTTTCTTGAAACATTTCAAGATATTTTTCATTGGGTTGCTTTTGTTCAGACTGAGCTGTAGCACAGGTGTGTTCTCAGTTTATGCCCGCTGCTCTAAACACTAGACCCACCCTCCTAGATAGTGAGATTTCTTTAAGGGTGTCTGTTGTTTTCCCACCTTAGGAAGGGTGTTCAACATATATGTTCAAGAGATGTATGAATTGTTGGTAGGCAGGGTCAAGACTGCGTACCAAAGTTATATTGAAACTTTTCTGATTGGATCTGTGAATTTAGTTAGCATTGATCTAGTTTGTTTCTCCTAAACAAATGTCTAAAAATGTACCCGTTTTAAATTATTTTTGTTTGAATATTGTTTTAAGAAATGTATTGCTGTCAGATACATGTGAAAAAGTCAGTTCAAGAAAAGGTTTAACAGGCAAAAGCTTTGCCCTTTAGGGTCTGATCTGCTGATCATCAGTTTGTGTTACTAACCAATACTGGTTATTGTAACTAAGTCTAATATAGACTGAGGGAAGCCGTCAAGCTGAAGAAGGAGTCCTATCGGGCTTTATTGGCCTGTGGGACTCCGGAAGCAGCTGATGTGTACCGGCAGTCGAAGCGGCAGGCGGCTCGGCTGGTCGCCGAGGCAAAAACTCGGGCATGGGAAGAGTTCGGAGAGGCCATGGAGAAAGACTTCCGTACGGCTTTGAAGCGATTCTGGTCCACTGTCCGGCGTCTCAGGAGGGGGAAGCAGTGCAGTAGCAACACTGTTTATAGTGGGGGTGGTGTGCTGCTGACCTCGACTCGGGACGTTGTGCTTCGGTGGGCGGAATACTTTGAAGACCTCCTTAATCCCACCCACACGTCTTCCTTTGCGGAAGCAGACCCTGAGGACTCTGGGTCGGGTTCTCCCATCTCTGGTGCTGAGGTTGCCGAGGTTGTTAAAAAGCTCCTCGGTGGCAAGGTCCTGTGGGTGGATGAGATTCACCCTGAGTACCTTAAGGCTCTGGATGTTGTGGAGCTGTGTTGGTTAACGCGGCTCTGCAACATTGCGTGGACATCGGGGGCAGTTCCTCTGGATTGGCAGACTGGGGTGGTGGTCCCCCTATTTAAAAAGGGGGACCGGAGGGTGTGTTCCAACTACAGAGGAATCACACTCTTAAGCCTCCCTGGTAAGGTCTAATCAGGGGTTCTGGAAAGGAGGGTCCGTCGGATAGTCGAATCTCGGATTCAGGAAGAGCAGTGTGGTTTTCGTCCTGGCCGTGGAACACTGGACCAGCTCTATACCCTCAGCAGGATTCTGGAGGGGGCATGGGAGTTTGCCCAACCAGTCTACATGTGTTTTGTGGATCTGGAGAAGGCATTCGACCGTGTCCCTCGAGGGATCCTGTGGGGGGTACTCCGTGAGTATGGAGTACCGGGCCCTTTAATAAGGGCTGTCAGGTCTCTGTATGACCGGTGTCAGAGTCTGGTTGGCATTGCCGGCAGTAAGTCGGACTCGAGAACGGTCATCTGCCTCGACCGACTGGGGGTTACAGAAGACAGAGCAGAGACAAAAAAAGCACAGAAGCACACATTGATCCAGTAATCTGTTCTACATTAGATGGTAATATCAATCAATCAATCAATCAATCTTTATTTCAGTCACAAAAGAGGTCCATAGTAAAAACAAATGATAAAGAAAAAGAAAAAGACAAACAGAGAATAATATGACAGTCACTGAGCCACAAATAAATGATGACGCCAATGTTTCCACAATCTTGAGAAAAATCTCACTGTACTAAAAACAGGGTTCACTAAAATTACTATTATATTATTGTATGACACAGATAATCTACACATACATTTATACATGAGATTCCTGAGTGCAGCTGCACATGTGGGAACAGCGGTATGTACAAACATGTGGCTACCACTGCTCCATCTAGGCACTTTAAGTAGGAGCCTCAGGCCATCATTGTATGCCACATAAAGTTTGTGCAGGCTACTTTTTTTATATCTTCGCCATAGATGGGCTGTGTAAAACGAAGTGCAAAAAGCTTTAATAAGAGCTACCTTCACAGAGGATGAACACATACCATGTAATAGCGGGTGATCTGTCTTCCCTGGATGATGTCACAGCTAACAAAACACCAGACCAGATGTACCTACTATGAAGAAAAAAGAGAGAGAGAACAAAAAGTTAAAAGCTGAAATGTTGTTTAATTTTTAGAATATGCAATATTGCCGCAAATACAAAGATATACAAAAAGAAACCCCTGCCTCGAAAAAATACAAAACACTAAATAAGTAAGAAAAACAAAATGTTTCCTACATATATTCCCAGTATTTTTTCCAGTCCTGTTTGAACAAGCAATAAAACTAACAGAGTGCATGTAGACAATACATATAAACGTTACGCAATGATATCTTCCGAGTTCCGGACAAGATGGCGGAAGTGTAAGACATATTGCATCGTGCTCTCAGTACCAGAACGTTAAATGGCAATTATTTGCTAGATTCCCCAAATAACAGTTTGAGAAGAAATTCATTTTTATCAAGTTTTACTACTCATCCATCATCGTCTGCCTCAATGCTGCGACGTCAAATGCCGACGTCTTCGAATGTGGTGTTAAACGACTGTGATCTGAACTAAGATTTGCTACCTCTCATTTTAATCCATTTTTTTTTTTTACTTTTACTTCCACATATATTTTCCATGTTTAGTTTTAGTAGTGAGTAGGATTCCAAGGTTGATGAATCAGAGAATTACTGTAACAGGGAATTGCTTTTGGTTTAATAAAACAACAACTGTGGAATAGTAATTGTTTGTGTTCATTCCAATTCAGAGTTGCATGGTTATTCAGAATTCAGAGCTACCCTCCTCTTGGAGTTAACAACAGAGACATTTTCATTGGATTAGTGATAACAGGGTAACGGTTTAAACTCTAATTGCAGTTATAAGTTGAGTTATCACCGTTGCTGGATAAATCTTATTGGTCAGAGTCCAATCAGATCATTTGTTCCAGCACAACTGAGTTCATAACAGCTAACTAATAAATGCATTAGTAGTATAAATCATTACAAGCTTCTAGCTCTGGCATCACCACCATTTGAATCATATTTGTTATATCTAATTTTTGAGTTTAAATTACTTATTTAAATTATAATACCAAATTATAATTAATAAGAATCATATTCAATCAGCTTCTGGCATAACAATGGAAAGCAGCTAAAGGCAACGACTTTCTTAAAAAAATGGTCTTCATTTTACCGAAGATTTGTGCAAAGAAGACCGCGACTTCCGACAGAAACTATGGCCGCCCATCCAGAAAGCTCGGGAAGAGGGGAAAATCAGCATATTCCATAGGTGGTCACGGTTTCATCAACGGCGTGGAGATCCCTGCAACCTTTGACCCGGTGAAGGAGTATTTAGGAGTTTACATATCCTGCTTGGTTCACTTTATTGTTCTAAGAATGTATATTTTACTGCCAACTAATATTTAGTTCCTTAATAAGGTGTTGGTCCACGATGTTTATGTTACTATTCACTTTCTCTGACTGAGCACTTTTTTTTTTTTGTTCTCTAAATGTTAAATCTTTCATTTATTTCTCTCAATGCCAGGGGGATGCGTAATATGTTAAAAAGGAAAGCTTTGTTTCTATTTGCCAAAAATGTTAATTCTGATTTTTGTTTCTTTCAGGAGTGTCATTCAACTACTGTTGATGTTAATTTTTGGAAAGCCCAATGGGGAAATTTCGATTTGGTTTTCTCATGGTTCTGAGCCTTCTGCAGGAGTTATGACGTTAAAACATTGATTTAAGGGAAATATTATTGCCTCTGAATGTGACCTAATGGGACACTATATCTGTCAGGTTCTTACTTTTGAATACCATCACTGCATTTGTGCTAATATTTATGGTTATAACAACAAAGGAGAGAATGATAAACTATTTCACTCAATAGAGATTTTTTTTTAGTATGGTTAAAGAAATTCCCCAAAGCTATAATTATCATGGGAGGAGATTTTAATACCGTTCTTAATGGAGATCTTGATAAATGGCCTCCAAGCAGACATAATGCCTCCAACTCAACTATCAAATCCTTTATGGAAAAATTCAACCTGACTGATATCTGGAGAGCTATCCATCCTCATGACTATATGTTCACTTGGAATAATAAATCATCAACAAGGCTGTCTAGGATTGATTTCTGGTTAATATCAAATACAGTAAACAAGGAGGATGTAACTGTTAATATACTTCCTACTCCTCTTACTGACCACAAAGCTATTGAATTGATTTTTAAATCCTCAGGCAAAATACAGTCCTTTTGCTCACCATCATACTGGAAATTGAACAGTTCCTTACTGCAATTTAAAGAAGTCTCTGCAAATATATCAACGTTGTTCAATCAGGATTGGTCTAAAGCCCATGTAGATGCTCGCTATAGTCTTAATTGGGAACTTTTCAAATTTGAATCTGGCAAATTCTTGAGAAAATTTTTGTAGTAATAGGGTCAAAACTATTAGAGCAGAAGAAAATTATATACTTTCCAGAATTGTTGAGCTGTCTTATTCAAATCCATCTACTTTAAGTGATTTAGAACAACAAGAATTAGCCGAATTACAAATTAAGTTAGACGATATGTACATAAAAAAAAAAAGTAAAGGTGCATTTGTTAGATCAAAAAGAAAATGGCTGGAAGAAGGAGAACAAAATACCCATTACTTTTTCAATCTTGAAAAAACATAATGCTGTCAATAATTCCATTAGCAGACTAAAAATTAACAACTCAACAGCTGATGATCCTGATTATATTGCTAAATACTGTTGTTAATTTATTGAAAATCTGTACCGTTCTAACCTCTGTCAAGCCTCAATTGATTCCTTATTAAATAATTTAATAGTAAAACCTATTTCTAACATCGACCAGAAACGCTGTGAGGAGCCAATAACCATTCATGAAATTCTTGATGCTATTGCACATCTCAAAACCAACAAATACCCTGGGATTGATGGTCTAAGTGCCGAATTCTATAAACATTTTTCTAACAACCTCGCCCCTTGTTTATTAGAGGTATTTAATGAAAGCATTAAAAAAGTCTCTCTGCCTGCTACTCTCACTCAGGGCTTAACCACTCTTATACCAAAACCCAACAAAGACCCTTTATTTATTGATAATTGGCAATCTATTTGCCTTCTTAATACCAACCATAAAATATTAGCCTTGGTGATCGCTAAAAGATTAAAATCTATTCTTCATTAAATCAAACAAAACTCAATCAGGATTTATGAAAAATCGGCATATCACAAATAACATAAGACTTGTTCTTGATATCTTAGATTATCCCGATGTTTCTGATAATGGATTTATTTTATTTTTAGACTTCTATAAGGCCTTTGACACTGTAGAACATGATTTTATATTTCAAAGTTTAGAAAAGTTTGGATTTGGAAAGCTCTTTATAACGAATATAAAAACTCTGTATCAAAACAACAACAGCTCTATCAAATTAAGGAATGGCTCCTCTCCCAGATTTAGCATCAGCAGAGGAATCAGACAGGGGTGTCCTGTCTCCCCCTACCGGTTTCTTTTGGTAGCTCAGCTTCTGGCAGATCATATTAAAACTAGTACTCTGAGAGGGTTAATTGTTGCTGAAAAAGAACTTATCCTAACACAACTGGCTGATGACACTACCCTGTTCTTAAAGGACAAGGATCAAGTTTCATTAGCGATCCAAGTATTAAATCATTTCTCAAAAGCTTCTGGTCTGCATTTGAATCTCAAAAAATGTGAAATTATGGCAGTTAAAGATTGCACTGAGACATTAATTGAAGGCATTCCAGTTAAAAA